>NW_026559306.1:0-32759 GCF_022539595.1 Amphiprion ocellaris | reverse complement strand
CAAGATTTTTTATGAGGTGTTTTCAACAGTGGCTTTTTCTTTTCCACTCTCTTGTAAAGCTTTGATTGATGAAGAACAGATAACAGTTGTGGTATGCACAGTCTTTACCAGCCGGTAAGCTTATAACTCCTTCAGAGGGATCATAGGTGTCTTGGTGGCCTCCCTCAATATTCTCTTGTGTTGCACAATCACTCAGTTACTAAGAGGGGCTTGTCTAGGCAGATTAACGCATTTACTAAATTCTTTTTGCTTTTTAATGCTGGATTTGACTCTACTTCAAGGGATATTCAATGACTTGGAATTTTTCTTGTATCCATCCCCTGATTTATGCTTCGCAATGACCTTTTAACAGAGTTGCTTGGAGTTTCTTTTGTCTTCATGTTATATGTATAACTTTGAGTGCTGGTTAACCAGTAACTGAACCTTATAGAGACATGTGTCTTTATAGTACAATCACTTGAGGTACATTCACTGCACTCAGATTATCTCCATTTCGCTAATTGTGTGACTGCTTCACCAACTGCCTGCACCTGAATCAGGTGAGTCACTTTAAGAGGGAGTGAATACTTATGCAATCAGTCATTTTACATTTTTATTAATTGACATTACTGTTTTCACTTTCACATAAAACATTTCTTGTGTTTTTTGTAAATTCTTGTCAAAAAAAAGCCAAATTGAATTGGCCATGATTCAATAAAGCAATAAAAGGAGACAATTTTTAAAGAGGGGTGGATACTTTTATTATAGCCACTTGCCAGAGTTGTGAATCTTTGATTATTGTATTTAAGACTACACTGAAATCCATTTTAGTATTGCATTTTGGCACATTAAAGCCTGTGCTTTAAATCCCAAGTCACTCACACTGCTTAAAAATGTATTTGAGACAGCTTAGACACAAAACTTTTAATTTAGCTCAGTAAGGTAAAAGCTTTGAATACACCTCACGAAAATGAACTTTCACATGACCCTTATCTGACTGGAAATATGTTTTTAGAGCACAAAATTCTGTGTAGCATTCATTGATAGTTAATCATTTTAAGTTATATCTGCTAGAAGGGAATGGGTTGGTGAAAAGACAGCAAATTGTAGCAGTTTTATATAAAGACAACAAAACATTTGTGTGTTCAACATTCAACTTTTGGAAAGTAAACACAAAGTAGTAATTTTACTGCGAAAGAAAATGTCAAAAACAATATTTGTTTGTGTTTAATTAATTGTGTATAAACATTAATATATTTGCTAGGTGCACAATGTATGTGCACAGGAAATACCTCAAGCTGATATTGGGGTGTGCGTTTGTTCTAGTAAATATTTTTGTCATTTTGACATTTGTGTAAATTACTTGAAAATATTGCTTCATGTAAGAATTGAGATGTACAGTGTGAACAATCACTGTATTCATCTATTGTACTTTGTTTTGCCCAGTAGGAGTCAACATTGATCAACCTCACTATTGCCAGATGCTATCTTTCTCTCTATAAAGTGAGAAGTGTTTGGACATGGAGCCCACATAGCAAAATCAAATTGAAACAACACTGTAATGTCATCAGTATTGATTCTTCGCTGATGCTCTTCGCTCAAACCAAATTGAAAGTGCTCGTTGTGATTGATGGTGAATAAATGTCAAATTCTCAACCAGGACTGACACTGAATCAATATTGATTGAACCATCATCTAAAAAGTCATTTTAAGCTTCATTTCAGCTGGAAAAATATTGCAATGTTAGTTACTCCGCCATTTTCAAAATGGTCTATTTTTACATTTCAGCTGATTCAAAATTGAAATGTTAAAACAATTATTTTTCTTTATTGTGCACTGGCATATTTTGCTCCACATTTAATAAAATTGCAGAGACAAAACTTTTTCAAAAAGCTGCCTTTGAAACAAATCTCATGATTTCTCTGATGAATTACATCTGAATTACATTCTAAAAAAGAAAATATGTTGAAATTGTAGTAAGCTAGCTTAGCTTAGCACAAAGACTGAATAGAGGCTCTGGCTCTAAAAGCAGCCTTCCACCACCTCTAAAGCTCATCAAATAACACGGAACACATAGAAAACTTTTGTGTGAATTTACTGTTTTACATGTGGTTATGTGCCAGACTGTATTCTTGGAGCCTGGCAACTGTTCTTGCATCAGTTTTTGTGCTAAGCAAAGCTAACTGGTTCTCTCTGTCTAAAAATGAATAAGTACGTTTCTCCAAAGCATTTCTTTATAGAAGTGTTGATGGATTGTCTTTGTCTTTTTGAATACATAAAGGTGCAAAAACAAGCTGAAAACACAACAACATCGACAGCTTTTTATCCTTTTCTAAAGATGTCATGGCTAATGTGTTAGCAGATTCTAGCCTATTTACTCATTCAGCAACATTCATCATTAGCATTAATTTGAAGTCATTTTTTCAAATTTTATATTCTCTCTCTGTTGCTTCTGTTTTTGGACTCTTAAGAAAATTCTAGCTGTTTAGATGCTATTTTGTCTAATATGTTCTCCAGCTTGTTGCTAACTTTGAACCAAAACAGTAAAGCTAATTAGTGGTGAGCTAAAAGATGCTAAAACTGCTCATTAGAGTTAGGGGAAACTGTTTTGGGTGATATTATCTAGGGGTTTGTCACTCTGACTCCTTATCACATTTTACAGAGTCATTTGGCACACTGTTAATATAACAAGAATGATTAGTGCAGCTTTAATGTTCATCAATCTAATTTTAATGTTGCCTATTTAAGGCCAGATCTGGATTTAGACAGAATAGTGGCACCTCCTCCGCTATGACAGAGAGACTAAGATGTTCTGGGGCTGTTTATTTGGATTTTTAATCCACTGCTGTACTTTATTGTACTGCAGAGCTGAGAAAAGATACCCCAGGCTGTCTCTAAAATTCTCTCAGTAACATTTTCATCTTTTCTGATCTGTTCCCTTCGGATTTTATAGTTAGTGAAGATCTTTAATAAAACATAATCACTGACAACAGAATATTTAACATACCGCCCATGTTCTGAATTTACTACAAAACCAATGCACTGAAGCCTCCATTATAACGTAATGTAACCGTTGTTAGACTCAAAACCCGTTAAAGTATTTAAAATAACAGATCCTCAATTAGAGATTTATTAATTTATTTAAATCACTCAGAAAAATCACCTGAAAAATGAATACATTCCCTTTGTTCAAACAAAACAAATCATATCAATCAAGTATACTTACACTAATAATAATAATTACAAGCGCAATCATACCTACAATAACTACCATTATAAATAAAACTACCAACATTAAACATCCACCATACAACATCAGGGGACTGGAGGGTATGGCTTATCAATGGGGCATGGCTTATTTCAAAAGAAATATCAAGTAAATTAAGTTATTACATCCAGTAGGCCTAATTCAAGTCAGAAATCCCACCAACTATATATATTTGTGACACAGTAGGTCAATTGTGCAGAATAATAGCTGCCAAGAAAAATATTTAGTTTCATTCCAAAATGCTATACATCTATTTTAGAAACATAAATATGTCGATTGATGTTAAATACCCTTATTTATAATATACAAGATATATATCACTTCATTTATTAGGTCCTGCTTTAGCTGCAGCAAAGCGGCAGTTTTTCCCCCTTGGGTCAACAAAGGTTCATACATTGTCTTAAAATGTGATAATTCTGTAAACATAGAGCTCTTCTTTCATAATATCTTCTATAATATTACTCATCAAGTTGTACTACAGTGGGACATTTGTCACATTTTTCATTTGGACCAAAAAACAGAAAATTCAGGTTATATAGCGACTAATAAAAAAGAGAAGGTGTAAATGAAACCATAAACGGATGAGATGAGGGCCAAGAGCCGACCAAAATAAAAACAGAGCAGTTGCATTTAGCATTTAGCTTTAATGCTCATTCGCCAAAAACATTTGTGTTTTCAATTTTTTATGCATTTGGCTTTAAAGATATTAAAAGTTATCTCTGTGTTCCTTGTAACACCTGAGAGTCTGACGAATACCTGGAACACAACCATCCCATAAATAAAAGCGAGTGACTGTGATGGTAACGGCACTTAAATACAATATTAAACAGGACAAACTTTAGAATTGGCCCTATGGTTGCAAACGCTGTGCACAGGAAATCCAAAAAATAGCAATAAACAAGCAACCAAAAGTTCTACCTGACTCTCCTGTCTGGTTTGAAGCAGAATTCTAACTCGTTTGTTAGTATTGTCTCTTAAATAAAAAGTAAGAAAGCATCCTCTCAGGTCATGGCATAAAGCCGATAATTCCAACAGAAAAGGGTGATAAGGGCGTGACTTCAGAGGTAGCACACTGTACCACTGCAGCTAATACAGAGAAAGGTTCAATAACACATGGGTATATTATATATTTTATGTCTTTAAAAACATTTTTCATAGAGATTATGGATTGCAGCTTCTCGTAAAATAAAAACCGAAGTGCAGGTATAACATTTCAAAATACTGTATTGCAATGCAGGCCAAATAAATAAATGCATGTTTCCAAAAAAAAATAAATAAAAAGACTTAAAACTGCAATCCAGCATTGTTGAAAGCACCACTGCTATTTTGGTTACACAACATAGGCGAGCTATTAGAGAGATATTCGTCATATTATTTCATCTGGAACAGAAATGTGCTATTCTGGGAACTTAATCAGCTCTCATCCCATGAACGCAGTCACTCCATAGCACTGTAGTTTCTGGATTGCAGCATTAAGAGTTAGAATACTATAGGAATCAGTTTTTTTTAACCACAACTTCAACATGCCTGAAGGCCTACCCTTGATTTGAATACATTTTACATATAAGAATAGATATACATTAAGCTATTTTATACATTTCTGGTAACATAAACATTTAACTTTGTATCATTGATATTTATCTTGAAAGAAAATGTCTTTTTAAAGGCAAGAGGTTAAGATAAATTATATCAACCATGAAATTTGTAATGTAAATGATTCTGACTAACGTACAGAGTTAACCAACACACTGCTTATTAATTCATCACCTGACTACAAAAAAAAGGACATTTATTTTACAAAGTTTACAGGTTTTTTTTATGTATTGGCATTGATATTTTGGGCTCTGTGGCACAGACTGTAAGGCAGTCAAATCCTATGCACATATACTACATTATCCCTGCTTGTAGATTTCCTTATTGTTTTGTTGTTTTCACCGTCTCTTTCCTCATTTTTCCCTCTTTCATGTCGTATAATGCAAAAGGCTGAATGCCACACTCTTCTGAAAAAAACGGAAGAGTCAGCAGGTCGGATAAAAAAAAAAGATGCCTTCCAATAAGAAAGCCGTGTCAAAGTTTTGTTTTTTTTTTGTCTTTTTCTTTTGTACATTAGTATAATATCTGACAGCAAAATTGACTTACTCGTCCTTGCATTTAAAAAGCTCATGCAGAACTGTTGCACATCTATGCTTCAGAAACGTTAAACACAACAGATGAGTAATCCACTACTTGCTAGAATATGATTTGTTTCCAGGCGCACATTTTGTTTATAGTCAAAGTTATTAAAATTTATGTATATACCAACGTTTTCAAACCAGTGTTACAAAGTGCTGTACAGTGAAACTAACATAAAAACGCTAAAAGACCTTTTAATTTCAAGTTCATTTATTACTTTTGAGGCTTTGCTGGTTTAGGCTGCCTTTATGACCAACACCGTCTGCAAATAGCAACCATTTTCACTCTGAACCTGCTTGTTTTCTTAAATAATTGCTAATTAGTTTTTAATTGAGAAGCTGGAACTATTATTATTCTTTGAGGAATTTATGAAAGCATCACCTAAGTAACATGAAATTTAAGTAAAAGTGTGATGTTCCTTAAAAATGGTGGCACCATTACAGCAAACTTCATAGGTTTTCAGTCCCATCTGGCACAGATTAAGCTTCCCATAATGATAACAATTTTGAATGGAAAACACTCACATCTCCCAAAATAAACACTACAGTCCATAACACAGACATTCTGGTCTCCAGGACCAAGTCACTGTGACATGATAGTCTCAGTATTTCAGTACATTTAGTCCCACGCTGAGTAAAATGAAAAATTTTGCCACAATTTTTCCTCCATTTCAGGTCTTCATGTTACCTCTGAAGCACTTTGTATCACAGTTTTGAAATGTTCTATATATATTTTATCATGATAATTACTCATCATTAATATTATTACAAAATGAACAAAAACACATTTTAATCTTGGATAATTTTTGTAAAGTATTACCATTCTTAAAAAGATTTTGTAGTTTTAAGAAATACTTTTTCTATACATCCAAAGTCAAGGCTCTACACCGTGTGCTGAAGGAAACCAACAAGAGGATTCAGATTGTACTTAAAGCAGTCATAAGCTGATTGTAGGACTCGTTTGGCATCTTTTCAGATGGAATGGCTGCACTATAAAGGATGTAAAAATCATAACGATAACCACCTTCGTAAGTGAAAATATCTCTGCAATGAGAATATGTTGCTGGATGATTTCATCAGAGCCAAATAGTACAATAGGTCTTTGCTTGGGCCCCACATCTGAGGATCAGAGATGGCAAATGATTTAACGACATGCTTGTTGCTTGTCACAGGCGTCGGCCTGAAGGGATATTGTGCTTGTGTCAAAAGCATTTTTTACATTTTGTCTGCAGCCACCTAAAAGCGCTGCTTGCAGCAGAGAAAATCATGGATCCATCTTCGTCCCCAGTGTTTTACACGCCTCTTCTCGCTTTTTCCAATTAAATAAAGAAACTCAATAGGTGCAGTATTGCCATTGTTGTGGCACTGGCTTATATTTCAGCCAACCTGTGCAGAAGATTGGCTGCACACGTTGGTTCTCACGCTAAGCTGATTGTCAAGTTCTGGTACAGGCTAAGTTTAAATATGTGCAAAGTCTTTTTGAGAATGCGGTGAGATGATGCCTCCAGTAGTCCTGCTGGATCCACTGCAGAGCTTTGTCTTGATGGGGTTTTGTAGGAGCACTCGAATCAGTCTTCTCACACACGAGTGACCATCATGAACTCTGGTCACTTTGGAACTGGCAGTCAGGATCCTGGGTGGCCACCATAGACCTGGCTGATAGACTGAAGGGAGAGAAAACAGACGCAATTACTTCTTTTTTCAATTTACAGCTTAGTAAAAGTGAACGTTTAAGGCAATAGTTCCACTTTTTTTGCAATATACAATTATTCACCATCCTGCTGAGAGTTAGATGAGAACGTTGATGTCTGCATGGTAAATACTGATTGGCCGACAGTGATGCAGATGTTTAAGAATTGGGAAAAAAATCGGCTAATATTACATTTTCTGGAGCATGGTTCTGTCTTAGAGTGTTTAATGGGCAGGACTAAGGTCTAAGCCTGCACAAATGTTTATTTCTATACATATGTTGCCTACATCTCTGAGACTGTCATATAAGTTAATATAATATTTAAAAATATTTTATGTTATATTGAAATATTTAGATATGCATGTTATTTTGCACACTTTTTGCATTATAGATTATCTACATTTTAACACACTATATCGCATATTTTGCACATTACATACTACAAATATTTTATTACGTCACTTTATGTCTACATATTGGTGCTTTGGTGAATAGTTTTTGTGCCACAAATGTTTCATGTTCAGTGTTAGATGTGGGCTTTTGACAAAGACTTCATATCTGTCAGAATTTCTTAACTATTAGCTGCTAGCGAAAGAAACCAGCAGAGATTCCAGGAACTTACTGCCCCTGCTAGTTCAGCTCATAACCCACACATCGGCTTTTTGTGCGCAGATAAAACCAACAAGCTATAAGCTGTCAATTAGTCCGCTTTAGAGGTGCTAAGAAACAGATTTGACACCTTTGGACAGAAGCAGGCTAGCTGTTTCCACATTTTCCCTCTCTGTGCTAAGCTAAGCTAACTGTCTGGTGGCTTCTTCTCTAATTCTTGGCAAGAAAGCAAATAAACGAAGCATTCCTTTAAATTCCTAATTCTCTGATTAACGTTTGGAAGACACAAGTCTCTCCCATTCTGAAGGAATAACATTTCTCAACACTTTTGTTCTCCAATAACGGCAGCATTCCAACATAAGAGTATTATCACACTGTACTTCTGACAGCAATTTGAGCCAAAAAAAAAATTACGGCTCGCACACTAATCCCGCTTTGCCATAATGAAACTGCTTTACTCGCCTCTAAATTGGGCTGCACAGTTTGGACGTTTATTCTCATCACTCGCTCATGTGTGTTTAAGAAATCTGGTGTTAAAACAGTTTCAGTCTCACAGCAGGGCCCGGAGGAGGAACATTTCTATGCACGGTCTGTGTTTTCAAGTGGTACTTTTTTGTCTATTTGCTCTTGATACTGAGAGCTGCGAGAGAAAGTGACAGTGTATTTCAAGGATAGCAAATGTTTCTCCCGAGTTATTTCGGCATAAACACGGCACACAAACACGCTCAGCCTCTTCACCTGCGTCACAATCCAGCCCACATGGTGCATTCAATGAAGCCGAGCCCTGAAGAATCAGTGTGACGCTGCTGGTGAGTCACGGTCAAGGTTTTTCTGAGGATGAATGCGTCCTGTGGTATAATAATAATCTTTTGGTGGGAAATAATATTCGGCTTCTGCGTTGTAGACTTGCTATTCCTTCACAGCGGCACACCAGATTAACCTCTGAACATAAATCCAGCTCTTGATTTTGAGGATCAGCGCTGTTTTCATTCTCCCCCCCTCAGGCATGTGTGGCAAATGGCGGAATGCTATTTCAGATGTGACAAATGCACTTTTTGAAAGATGGGAGTAGGTGACGGGTATGACAGCGGCAAACTTTTCCCCTGCACTGGCTCTGGCAAAATGCTCTGGATGTGATGCAAGAATGAAGCAAACGGTTTTAGGACATGACTGGTTTAGCGAATAGGGATGATAAAAGATGTAGACACAGGCACAAACCTGGTCTGTGAGGATTCGAGGCTTAATATCAGGAATGGCACCCCCTCTCAGCTCATCTTCCACAGCCATGAGTCTGACAACAGGGAAATAGAAACAAACATACCGGTTGACAAAAATAGAACTATGAAGCCGGTGTTCTTCAAAAAAATTTACTGTAGGATTGTGCGGCCATATGATGATATTAAGTTCCTGACGTGTTTGCGGGCACATTCAGCTATCCTCAGAGCTCCCTGAAGCTGAATCTCAGCCGCCTTCCAAACTGTTGAGACAGCTAAGATTCAGCCGTGGAGATACAGAACTTGTGAAATGACAATGTGCAGGATAGTGAGATGTGCACCCATCCAGGAGCAGGAGTTCTACCAAATGAGAGGACATGTGAGATCTGTATATTGTGGTTTCAGAAAGGAATTTAACAAGCAATTCATTGGGAATAAATCCTATTTCTTTCAAGTCGGAGTAGCTACGGTTGGAGTTAGTCTAGCTTGGTTTCCTCTGTCTTGTATTGTCAAGTTATTGAAATAAATGCTAATAAATCTACATTTTAACCTAGATTGATTGAGTCTAATGTGTATGATTTTAATGTCAAGTGTGACACATTTAAAGGGACAGTCCCGTGTTTCGGGAACTGCTTTCTATTTGAAAGTTGAATGAGAAGATGTACATCAAATTTCTGATTATGAATAAATCTTCTAGATGTGATTATTTCATGTATTTTACTTTTACTAATAGGTTTCTTCTGGCTGTAAATCACACTTTTTTTTCCTTCATCTTTTTAGTTTTTAAACATTTGCCACAAAGTCCTCAAAACGCCCAAAATGATTCATACTCTTTCTCAGTAATCAGTGGCAAAGCCTGTATTTGTTACAAACAGTTCTTCTACTTGCTAGCAAGTTTATTTTCATTTCCCCATTGGGATTTTGGAATCTCTTCTCTTTTGCGATTACATCCAGATCTCAGGTTAAAAGGAGTCCTTGCTATCTCTCTGGTGCAGTTTCCTCCACACATTCTTGATGTGATTCAGGTCTGGACCACTCCTTATTGCTGATAGTGTTTTCTGGTAACCATTTCTTGAACACAAGGTCAGGAAACCTTGGTGGAACATCAAATGCGGCCTAAGGCCAAGTTTTTCTGCAAACTGCCTGATGTTTTCCACTAGAATCTTATTTTCCACCTCTTTTCTCATGATGTCATTTATTTTGACAAGGCTGCCTGAAAAACACCCCAAAAAGATTACATTCTCAACACCATGCTTGACGATGGTGATGGTGTTCTGCAGGTTCAGTGCTTCTCTTTGTCCCCGTGTCGAGACAACACCATTTCCAGAGGCTTTCTTATTGGTCCAAGAGAGCTTTTTCAAAGGTTAGGTGATGTCTGGTGAGCTTGTCTTGCAGAAGCAGAGACTCCTTAGTCGGCGTCAATAGAGACGAGCCTTGTGTGGTGTCTGCTGAAGTGGAACTACTTGTACTTGTTGACTTCGTTTTGCACTGTGGACACTGACACTTTAAAACACTCGGATATGGCTTTATAGCCTTTCCCCATCTTGTGAGCATGCACAGTGCACAACTCGAGGTCCTCTCTAAGCTCAGTGGCTTTAGCTCTGAAATGGAATTGACTTGTTAAAGAACCATGCATCAGCTGTTTCCAATTTACAGTGTAATACAATGTAGAACATAGTTAAAATTACCCGGAGCATTTGAAAATGCATTGAAACTGCATTTTCTGAAAACTTTGTGACATTTTTAGGGGTTGTGGAATAATTTTGGACATAAACAAACAAAACACTTGCCATTACCATCTCTAACACAATGTCTTGCCCTTCTATTGTCAATTGTTTGTCATTTTCAGCCAGAAGGAACCTACTGGTCAAATAAAAATTCTGTATATGAAATCAAAATTTGGCATGGATACAAATCATTTTGTGTTATGTCTGCAGATTAAAACTACCCTGTGGAATTTTTGACTATTGTCACCAGGGAGGAATAAACTGGTGAGTAAGATCCATTGTTACTTACACAGACACAAAAACCACGTTTCCATTAAAATATCTTGCAAATTTGAAATAAATTTCCAGAAAGTCAGTGCCATTAAACTATTACTGTCCTGAACCTTTTTTTTTTTTGCCCCCAATTCCAGTCTGAGTCATTTAATATTTAGTATCTGTTGATATCATTCTCCTAAATAATAAAGATTCTAGGTGTGATAGATTAGCTGTAGTACCTGGTTGCCTCTTACTGTTTAATACTGTAGCTACCAGAGAATACAATCACTTCCACTGAGTGTTGGGAGGGTTTTTAGCTAGCACAGGGGCACCATGACAAACCGTTATGTGAGGCTTAATGACTTCCGGTCAGCACATTTACAAAAAACTCAAGTCAGGGTAAATTAAAATGCTGTACCTATATCTCAGTGGCATATGTAGCTCTTGCATCTGTGGCCCATGTCACATTTCTGTTGCCAGCAATATCAGTGCATAACCAAAAATAAAGTATGCTAAATACATATTATTAATTAATCATTGATTGGCATTGCTGTGCATATTAAGTAAATTATTTAGATTTGCATTACATGTGCCACAGCAGGCCTAAACAACAGATCAGGCTTGGGTTGTTGCTGATTAGTTAAGAATTGCTTTGATCGACCTCCTTACACTAAATATTTTTTTAAAAAAGAAGGTGCAACAAGATGCCAAAAGAGTCAAACCTTGAACAGTGGAAAATGTACACTACCGTTCAAAAGTTTGGGGTCACTCAGACAATTTCATGTTTTCCATGAAAACTCTTGAAAACTTTTATTCATGTGCTAACATAATTGCACAAGGGATTTCTAATCATCAATTCGCCTTTCAACATGATTAGCTAGCACAATGTAGCATAGTCAGTCACCACAATAACAATGTCTACGCTGTATTTCTGATTTATTTAATGTTATCTTCACTGAAAAAATGCTTTTCTTTTAAAAATAAAGACATTTCTAAATGACTCCAAACTTTTGAACCTTAGTGTATATGCAGAAAACACATTGAAAATCTAGTACTTCTGTCTGGCTTGTGTCAAGGTGAAGAACATTATACAGTGGTGGGAAAAAGTTCAAATTCTCAAATATTATCATGAAATATTTGTGGAAAAATCCTTTTTGTGTTTCAATAGGTGTGACTGCATTAGACAGACACAAATACAAATGGTTTTATTTTGTTTGTTACAAGAAAATCTAACAAAACTAAATTCTATCAAAATGACCCAATACTCAAAATTTCTTATTTTTAAACTTTTTCCACCACTGTATTCCCATCACTTTACATACATCTGATGTTTTGGTCTGTTGCTATTTATAATCACTACAGTTAAGTAAAAGCCTGAGTGGCACTGAAGCCACATGCTTTGTATACGTGATGATTTCTTTTCTAAGCGGGCTTCCATTGCACTTTGTTTTTTTTGTTTTTTTTTTTTTTATCAATACAGCATTTTTTTTTTTTTTTGCAAAATTCTGACTATAGGCTGTTGGATTTTTTTTGTTTGTTTGTGGTTTTGTTGCATTTCCATTTAGGTTTATTTATGTGCAAATTGAAAATGTGCCAAAATCATGTGGATGGAAACATAATGGTGCTTAATAGATATATGCAAATTCAAGTCAATATAGACTGTGTTTGTTTATGAGAAAATTCCACAGAGTACCTTCAAGCACAGAGCTAAATCCAGGAGATAATTAGCTTTGCTTAGAATGAAGATCATCAACACATCTAAAGCTCACTAATTAACATGTAGAACCTCATTTGTTAAATCCACACAAAACAGAAATGTCAAACAATATTTGTGTCGTGGATTAGAAGGACATTAGCAGACAGCAAGGCCAACTGTTTCCCTCCTGCACTTGATCTTTATGCTAAGCCAATGCTAACTGCCTCCTGGCTCATATTCTTCTCATTTAACTCTCTGTAAGAAAGCAAACGGCATATTTTCCAAAATGTTGAACTATTTCTTTAAAATCTGATAGATGTGGCATAATGCAAGTTTCATTTGTGTGGGAAACTTGTAATTAAATTCTAATCATATTTTGTGATGGTCTTAACCCTCCTGTTGTCTTCATTTACAGGCACCTAAAAATACTGTTTCCTTGTTTGAAAAAGATCAGCAAAAAAATTCCCCAAATTTCTGAAAATTTGCAAAACCTTCAGGAGGAAAATTCCAATAATTCCTTAAAAGTTTCCCTTAAAAGTTTAATTTTTTTTTTTTTTTTTTTAAATCCCCCAGATTTGGCAAGAAAATTCTTGTAAATATTTTCAAAAAATTCATAAAAATCTTTCAAAAAAAAATCCTAAAAATATCTAAAGTGATTACATATATAGATCAGTAAAACTTCTAATATTTTCTTTAAGAACATTCACATAAAAATCAACCAAAATCCAGCGAAATTCTCTGGATTTTGGTTGATTTTTATGTGAATGTTCTTAAGAAACATTTTTAACATTTCTTTTTTTCCACCAAAAGATGTTCAAAGATTTCCCAAAAACATTGAAAATGTGGACATCAGAAGTTTCACTGTGAAAATTATATTATAATATTTTTTTCCCACATTTTCAATCTTTAAAAAAGGTCAGTTTTGACCCGCAGGACAACACGAGGAAACAACACACGAGGTGTGTCAACACGAGGAGCAAAGAATAGCTGATGATGCTTCTTTGAGTATTTACAGAACTAACTAACACTATTTCTTTAATTAGAGGAAGTTTCCAGAAAAAACAGTGATGCTGGTGACCATTTTTACCACTTTCACTTTGTACAAGATTTCTCTTTAGTAATGTTTCACTGCTTATATGTATTGATTTTGTGAAGCTCTCAGTTTTTGGGTTTTTTTTATATTTTTTTGATAACTTGCATCACTTTAGAGGGATAAAAGGAAAAAAATGCTGCTTCACCAGGTCACATATATAGGCAGTATTGAGTGTCTCCATAGTAAACACACCGTTTCTCTCTCATCACACTCGCAATGTCATGATTTGGCCAAGTGATTGTTGTTCTCAGACCTGTGATAACGGCCTTAGCTCTCTCACAGCATGAAAGTTTGCAAATGTAAATATATAGTCGGCTACTACAGCTTTATTAGTATAAGGACATTTTTTGCTTTTTATATTATTGGGATTTTTTTTACCATGGAGGTGAGGTAACATTAGTTAGCATATGTGAGCTAACAGCTAGCATGGTTGGTATCTGTCAAAACTGATAAGCATTCTTCGGTTTCTTGCTCAACAATATGCAAGTAGCTAACTATAAAAAGAAAAAACAACCAATCTTTTTATGTGTAGCCTAATATTCGACTCAGAAAGACAAGCCATGTGATGTATTCCATTATTTGATGCTCGTTAATATTTAATGCTCAAAACTCCAAGTGTTTTATTCGCTCCAATACTGCACAAACTAGAGAGAACTCAAAAATGTCTTTGTACAGTAAGACAAAGTTATAACATCATAGTTTACAAAAGCAGAAAAAAACAAAGTTGAATTTCTTGATTATTTATTTTGGGGAAAGTGGAATCAACTTGCAAAACAAGTGCTCACGAGTGGGAAAAAAATGGTGACATACTAGAGATATATTACATTTTTATTTTGTTTCCGTATTCTATTTGCTCTGTGTTTACACAGCCTGCAGTTCAGCCCAAAAAAAAAATCCCTACATTTTTGTAATGTAATTGTTGGTTGTAGTCAAGTCACTAATGGCTTCAGAATCTTTGTTTTTTTGTTTTTTGTTTTTGAGGCATTTGTTGTCACATCACACAAAATGCTGATCCCAGAACAACCACCACTTGGCAAGATCAGGATGCATCCACTATATAGTTAAATATAATCATGATATGGGATGTTACTTTAAAAAATATGTGCATTGTAGAAGCTTTAACGGTTATTCAGAAACGTAAGTTGTGCGTTATTCATGTGGAGAAAAACATCTTTGTGTGATAAACCTGATGCCAAAGTCAAAACCAAGCAGTACCTGGTGTAGCCTAATGTCTGCCAGTTCAACCTGAACACCAATCACCTGTTGATGATGCCTTTAATTTGGGAGTCCTTCTCCAACTGCTGCTGCTTGAGGCGGCGCTCGCTGTCGTCCAGACGGTTCTGATACTGCTGCAGGATCTTGTTGGTCTGCTGCTCCTGCGTCAGGAGTCTCTGCTCGTATTCTTCAAGTTTGCGGTGAGACATCTTCAGCCGCTCCTTCAAGGAATGAATTTCTTCTTCGTACTCTCTTACCTGCAGAAGAAATGAAATAATGTCACTTTACTCACCTTAGCACGGATATTCAGGAATATTCCTGGAGTGATGAGTGATTTTATCAATGTAGACACAGCTCTGTTGTACAGCAGCAAGCTTCTGTGCAGAGAAAGCCGTGGTGGAATTCTGCCAAGATTAAATGTGTGTAACCACCAACTTCAGACTTGTACAATAAGCACTCACCTAAGCAAGAGTGTTTGAATTATTTGCTATACAAAATTCATCCAGTTACTACTCCTGTATAATTCTGTTAAGGTTTTAACATGTATACGTTCAATACGTCTGAACAAGTTAAAACAAACCCTTTGCAGGTCAAATAAAAGAAGCTGTTAATTAACAAGGATTAAGTTCAGTGTAGATATTGCTTCAGATTTTTCAGGATTTACAAGTACAATAGTTGAAATTAGCAAGTTCCTGATTTTTAATTTTTTTTTTTTTTACCTCTAATCCAGTCAGAGCCATTTAAATAGTTACTGTCTGCCAATAACCGATGCCATTTTCCTAAATAATGCACACTTCAGGTATTGTGGATTAGTCTACCTGGTTGCACCAGCAGGTGGAGCCTCTAACTGTGGAAACTAGAGGAGGTGAGCACTTCCATGCTGGCAAGAGCTTTGCCAGAGAGCATTGGGGGGATAATTCAAGTGGGAATGATTAGGACGTAGTTTATATTTTCTAGTGGCATAATTCTGTTATTACTCCGCCAAGGAACATGGCGGAGTTATGTGACGATTGCCGTACGTTAGTCTGTTTGTTTGTCTGTATGCAACATTAAACAAAAACGGACAAATGGATTTGGATGATATATTCAGCAAAGATCAGAAATGAATAATAATAAATAATAAAGATCTAATGATTTCGGTGTGGGATAGAAAAACCTGTAGTCAAGTAGTCCAAACTCCTATATCCGAATAAAACCAGTGATTGTTAGCTGTTTTCAGAAATATTTTCAAATGACAAAAGAGTCATAGAAATCTTTCAATTTTGTATCTATCTGCAATGAATATCCCCCCTTTAAAGAGACTAATCTTTCTTGGGAAAAAAATAGTCAAAATAGCAGAAAAAGTTTTTATAAATCTAAAGATGCATTTAGCAAGATGTGTGACAGTCGATTTTTTTATGCCTTCCCAAATAACTTCTGCAGAGAAGTACATTAATTATACACAGAATCAAAATTTGTTTTCAAGTTGGTGAAAACTATTGGATTTTTTTTTTAATCCAACGGACACTCAGGTAGCAAGTTCCTATTTTTTACTTTAATGTATTTGTATTATTACTGTAAAACACGCAGCAACAACTGTTCCAATACAAATTATCCTCAGGGTTTCGTGGATGTTCAGTACAAATTTGAATCCAATCCAGTGAAAAATTAGTGCGGCTTACAAGGAATCACAAAGGCTTCAGAAAAATGAGAGTAGAGCTTTAGGATTTTGCAAGTTCCCATGAAAATAAGAAAAGTTTTGATGATTTTTTTGACAGGTACAACCTGACCACTGAGATTTCTGATGATTTATTGGTATTCAAATATTTAGTTTTGCAGTTGCTGGTACGTGGAGTTGCCAAATGCTAACATTCTGAAATTTGAATTTCATTCTTTTCTCCAGAGTGTCCCTTTTTTCCTCCTCAAAAGAAGAAAACAAGAACAGTTTTTTGGCTGACACTGGCCTCAGGAGGCAATTCCTCAAAAATTTGAAAAGCTGGTAACAGATTCTTGTTGATCCTTGTAAATATTATAATTTCTAAATATTGGCATAGAGGTGCTGGAGAACTCAAACACTATTTTTACTCACATCCAGGCTTAGAATAAAAGCAACTTTTTTTAGCCTTCTGTTAACTAAACAGTATAAAGTGAGTGTGTCTATTTTTTTGAAGAGGTAGAAGAGAAAAACCAGTGCCTACCCTCTCTAGTCGTGACTCATCCATACTCTTGGAGTACTCTTTCAGCTGACCCTCGCGGTCCGGCCGCAGGCTCTCGATGTCTGCAGAGAGATGTGGCATGTTGGACACCCAGGCGACCGTCCGCTCGTTCATCGCCGTAGTGCTCAAGGTCGACTGAGAACCCTGGAACAACAACAGCGGAGAGTCGTGATTTCAGTTGTTCACTCACTCGGGAATTTTTCTCATTAGAATTCAAATAATTAAAATCTATATCTTAATGCAAAGACGTTATGTATAACCTGAGGCACTAAAGAAGTCTGACTCTTGTGTGCATCGCCTCATTCAGATATTTTTGAATATTTTCTCTGCAGTTTGAGTGAACATTACCTGTTTATTGACAACTGGCTTGAGCAGATGCTGCTGCGGTGGCTGCAGTTGTGACTGAGGCTTCTTGGTGCTTTTCGTGGGTGTGTCCGTGGACTCCTCTGCAGCTGCAGGCGGACCCTGGTTCTCTTTGGTGGAGCTCGTCTGGTAGGGGAGGCCAGGAGCTGGACTGTCTGTCACCGACAGCTGGCCGTCCTGCTGCTGCTGGGCCTGCTGCTGCTGCTGTTGCTGCTGCTGCTGCTGTTGTTGCGACGGCTGCTGAGCTTGGCGTGATTTCGGCTGACTGCCATGTAGGTTTGTGTCAGAAGAGTCGAGGAGGAGGTTCCTGCTCTGCGGACGGACCTTCGGAGGCGTGGCGGTGTTGATGGAGCGTTGGGACTTGAGGTGCTGCGGGGCGATGGACGTCTGGCGGACGGGGTGGACCGTTGTTGGAGGTGTGGCCAAAGAAGCAGGAGTTCCTGTACCGGTGCCTGTCTGAGATGCTACTCCCATCAGGTGCTGCTGCTGGAGAGACTCCTAAGAGTGGAGAAGAATTTGAGGCAAATGATTACTGAAAGCCACTATGTGTAATGCTGACTTTGAGGCCCCTTGTGTTAAAATCCAATAAGAAACAAAGGCAGGCAGCTGTTAACACTGGTACCCCCACAGAGATGAATGAAAGCAGCATGTACTGCACTGAAGAAATGACATCAGCTCTGCACTTTATCTTCTTCAAAAACAATGTAGAAGACATGTGCCATCCCAATTATTTAACACTAGAATCACAAAGATTCCTCACATGCTGACATGGATGGAAAGATGAATGAAGAGAGTGAAATGACAACAAGGCAAAGTGTGCTTTATAAAAGATACAAACAAATGCTACATTAGGTGTACCACATAAGGGGACCATTACTACTCCGCCAAGGAGGCGGAGCCTCAGCGGAGAGATGTGACGATCTGCATTGGCTTGTCTGTCTGTCTGTCTGTTAGCAACATTACTCAAAAATGGACCAATGGATTTGGAAGAAATTTTCAGGGAAGTTCAGAAATGACACAAGGACCACCTCATTAGATTTTGGCAGTGATGCGGTTTATAGTCTGGATCCACGGATTTGTTAAGGATTTCTGTATCATTGCGACATAGTGGCATGGCATCACTGTAAATTATGACAACAAGTGACGATCACATGATTGCGATCCTACTACAAATCTACCGCTGCAGATTATCGGGACTTATCCATCAGAAATCATACAACGACTAAGGCAAGGCAAGTTTATTTGAATAGCACCCTTCATGTCCAAGACAATTCAAAATGCTTTACATAAAACATTAAGAGCATTACAGTGAGGTGCAGATAGTTAAACAATACCATGCAGATTTCATGCATAGGTGCATAAGAAATGTTTTTAACCTGGATTTAAAAGTGTCTACATTGGTGAAAGTTTCATCTCCAATGGCAGTTTGTTCCGCTTGTTTGCAGCATAACAGCTAAATGCGACATGATAGTGATCCTACTACAAATCAGCCGCTGCGGACTTTCATGTTTTAAATGAAATAATGTTCTTATTAATGTAGTTATAGCTGTGTTCTCTCTACTTCTTGTGCTGTTTCCATATTGGTACAGAACTTTATATTGTGTATTATTAGTGGAAAATGAGGCCACAGCGAGTAACAATGTGACTGATGCAAAAAGGTAGGAAGGATATGAGCGTCACCTCTCAATATAATGTAATCCAGTGAAACACACCACTTCAGTGTTAAAACATACTGATTAAATGAATGCTTCTGACAGTGTCTAATCATGTAAACACTGTAAAAATAGATTTAGTGGAAGAACATCTAAATGCATTAGATTGGACAAATGCACCTGTTAGAGTGGACACAGTAAAAACCCATAGAAAAAAGATACAGAAAATGGGAGTGAGCGAGAAAACAGATAAAAATGGAATTAAAATCGGCTGTTTTCATACCAGTAAATACTTAGAAACGTTATATATTTAAAGGCAAAGTTTTGAGCCTTTTGATTTTAAAAACAAACTTGGGCTTATGCGGTTCATAAGAACTGAATGCTGTTTTGTTTTGACATCAGCAGACCTGTCACATGTCGACCTCAGAGGTGTGGACATTCAGAAATCGGCTTTTGCCCTCAATCATTAGTGCTTCATCAAACAACAGCAGTGCAAATTGTGTAGACGGATGGATGGACAGATAATTAATGCATAAAGCAGTGTCCTGGCTACACCATCTGTATTAATAAGCAGGAGGCTTGTGATGTTTGTTCCATTAAGGCCCACGCAGCAGGACAGAAATAGATGGAGACTACATGACAGCATCATTAAACATTACAGTATTGCACAGACAAGTCATAGTAAACTTATCAGTGTGATAGATCAGCAGCTCAGCAGTGCACCATCAAGTCTTAGCCAAAAAGTTCATTACACGCCATTTGACTTAAAACTGTTTCACAAAATACAAGAGTCTTACTAATCTAACTCTGTCAAACATGAGACAGTTCAATTTAAGTTAAAAAGTGCTTCGGAGTTTTTTTCTTGACTGAAAATGCTCCAACTCTGGCCTTTGTTATAGATTTTTGAAACAGTTTGAACACAGATGGGTAAATATGTAAATGATGATGGGCATCTTTATCACCAGTTGTGACGCTTTTTTTTCTGCCCTTTTGACCGAACGCCCAATTTCCATTCCTGTTGAAACAAGGACGCGCCGTATAATAGAGGTCAAGCACCCTACAAGTTTCAGCAACCAGGGGAGGGAATGATCCTGGTTCAGTGCGTTGTCTGCAGAATTACAAGTGCCCTTACGCTACTGTTACATTTGCATATTCTGCTGCTCAAGAGAGAGCCATTTTATAAACATTTTGTTTTAGACTGGAGCTTAATTCTGCAGCCTGACGATCTGTCTCACCATGGTGCAAAGTACACCAAGGATCTAATGGACTGCAGGTGCTAATCAGAATTCATCAACTCAGTCGAAGTGTTAAAATCACACTAACAATAAATGGCAAAGCTCTAAGTATGTTGGGCAATTTGGCTTGGAATGTAAAAAAGAAAAAAAAACATCCAGGTGTTTTTAACAAATCTTAGCTTGGTTGTGAAGCTCCTCATCAAGACATTCACAGATCCACTAGCAACTGGAAATTATAATGTACCCTGATGGTAACGAGCAAAAAGCAACCTGTTTGGGTCTCTAAATGATTTTATTCTAAGTGAAGGGGAATCTGGGGAAATTAAAAAAAAAACACTAAACAGTCTCGTACTGCAAAAATAAAGTGATCAGGTTCCTAATAAGCTATTAGTTCATTATCACCCTCCAATGAAATATCAATTTAAATGTAATTTTATTGACTGCTCATTATTTATGGAATATTATTCTTCTCACAAAAACTGTTGGCAGGGTTGAAAGGCAGGTTATCTTTGGAAAAAAATACCAAAATAAAAAATTACATCATTTATCAGAAACTGTAAAAATCACACGGTATTTGGACTATTCATCTGTGATATCTTGTTCCGTCAGAAAACTGAACCAAATCTTAGCTTGAAATTGTGATATTTCACCACATTGTTGCTATTCTATCTTTCATTTAAAAAGTTGCTAAAATCAATTCAAGAAATTTTACAATGCATGAGATTTGAGAAAATCAGATTCTCAGGGTTCCCTACAGGCCTTTCACAAAGTCTGGCAGCCTTTTTTACTTCATATAGACACGCTGCGTACTGAAGCTGAAAACCAATGAACCACTGAGCTGATGATTATGTTTATTTATTTATTATTCTTATTTATTATTACTGTATAATTTCTCTCCTCTCTTCTCTCTTGTTAGTTTATTCATTTTGTTATATTATTTCTCTGCTTATTGATACTCCCTATCATCTGATTGTCTTGTCCATTTTGATACTTGTGGGATGAATGAGGGTGATTGAGTGAGTCGTTTGGGTCGAGAAAGAGTTCTTGCTCTCCAATGCACCTTAGTTTCAAAGAAGAAATTATTTTCAACTGTAGCAGGGTTTAATACGTTTGAGGGATGACCACTGTTGTGCATCTGTAATGTCTTGGTATCTCTGTACTCATCCTATAAATGGGAAAAATCAACAAAAAGATTTGACAGAAAAGTTTCTAAAAATTAACCATTTACACTAATATGTAAAAAACTAAAAATTCTGCACTTCTTAGCACAACCAAAAAGCCATTAGTGACTCAGCTTCAACCATGAATAACATGACAAACAGTCAGGGACTTTTTGGCTATACTAGGCTGAACTGCTGGCTGTTTACACGAAGCAGACAGGCGACAAATAGCAAAATATCCATAGTATCTGGAGCCATCACACCTGTGAGGCACTTTGAAAAATGTTGTACATGTTGATTCTAGATTTTGTAAAGTTTTGAAAAATACATTAAAAAAATTCTACTTCTTATTTCTGCTATTTATGGTAATATGACTTTGTCATACTGCACTAAAGATATTTTTCAGTTCTCTGTGTTTCTAGCCATGGCTGTGCTGTTTCCATGGAGGTGCAGAGCTTCAGTGAAAAATGAGCTTTCAGTGAGTAAAAATAAACACCCAGAAACTGCTTGGAGTTCAGAGGGGTAATCTATGATGTCTTATGGATTTATGTTACATAACACTGTGCCTGATGAAGCTTCTAATTCTTCCATATTTATTACAAAAAGCGCAACATATACTCTAAAGAATATGACAGCTAAGAAACCCCCACCAATAACAACAACAACAGCAACAGCAAGAGCCTTTCTGAAGCACATCACAGCTGTTCAGATTTTAGGGTTTAAAATGTGGCTGGAATTTTTTTTAAAAATGTGACAGAGATGGTTTGAGAAAACTCTTCCAGGTCAAATCCATGATGACTGTTTCAATAACTTCTAAGAACTTGAAATTAAAGGAGATGTCGGTGCAACATTAGACTGCATGATCTGCTAAATATCCATAGAATTGTACACACTTAACGGTTAAGGTTTTGTTTAAACTACTAACATCACCTTTACATAATATAGTAGATCTATGTTGCATTGATCTTATTTGCCCGATTGCAGTTATATATGTATATTACTCATATTTGTGATAAATGATAAAGAGAGAAGAAGAACATTGTTGCATTTCATTACAAACATGAAGCTGTCGTTGTGTATGTGTGAAGAGAAGTGAGAGATTCATACCTGCACCTGCAGGGACAGCTGGTGCCAGGCGTAGTCGTTGCTCTGATTCTGCCGGGTGAAGTCATCGCTGTAGCTGTGTGAGTGGACAATGCTGGGCTGCACCAGACTGCTCTGTGACCGCAGGGCGGACAAGTCCTCGCTGCGGGAGAAAGCGCTGTTGCCAAAGGCCGGCTGATAGTCGTGGTGGCCATTCTCAGGCTCGGGGGCGAGGAGGAGGGGAGGGGGAGGCTGCTGGGACTGAGCTGGGGAGTTCTGGGCAGCCAGATGGAATAGCGGGTTCTGGAAAGACAGGGGGAAGTGCATGGCCGCTGCCGCCTGCTGCTGTTGCTGAGAGATGGATTCGGTGGGCCCCCCTACGTGGCCCATCTGGCTCAGTCTCAGCCCGGAGCCCGCCGAACCCGCTGGCAGGTGGCCTCCCATACGGAGAGGGCCGCCGAGGTTCCCGAAGCTGTGGCCAAGACCGGCGATGGAGGCCTGAGAGGAGGTGAGCATGTCTCCCACCGAATTCAGGTTGGAGATGCTGTTCATGCGAGAGTCCTGAAGGTCCATCATGGACACGCTTTTGTTGACGCTGTGGACCTGAGAGACACAACAAAAGGAACGTAGTACTACAGTAGTTAAAACAAACATTTTGGTCTTAGTTCTGCAAAGGATGTGTTCTTAAGTAACCTCCTACACCCCTCCCATAACAACTACCACCTGAGGTCCAGTCATCTCATAACAGCCTCTGTCAAGATGGCAGCTAGTTACAGCAGCTCTTGCTCTCCAAGTATCTTTTTCTCTGCTCTTTTTCTTTACCTCCTAATTGCTGCTGCAACTGTTTACACAGATTTTTATGTGGCCAATGACCTTCCTGCGTTCATTTCCTCCTTTTTGAAGTCTCACGATTATTTTTTTGTGTTTTTTTCCAGATCTTCTGACAGTTATTTTTTTCTTGTGGAGCCATGATGAAGACATGAAGCCCAGACACAGCTCATAGGTCCTGTACAGGCTGTATTTGCTGCTGTAACACTGAAAATTTCCCCGCTGCAGGATCAATAAAGGTTCTATCTATCTATCTATCTATCTATCTATCTATCTATCTATCTATCTATCTATCTATCTATCTATCTATCTATCTATCTATCTATCTATCTATCCATCCATCCATCCATCCATCCATCCATCCATCCATCCATCCATCCATCCATCCATCCATCCATCCATCCATCCATCCATCCATCCATCCATCTCCCCAAGGTTCACACTGTCTTTGGCCGGAATTCCTTTCGCTTTGCTTCAGCAATCGATTGGCTCTAAAACTATCAGTTCTTCCATCACTTTATATGGTTAAGCAGAAGCTGCAGCAGATCCTAGCTGACCGCTGCACATGCTGACTGTTTTCACTGAATTGCTAGCATAAATTTAGGGTATTTTTAATGTCTTTTTAAACACTTGTGTGTCATTTTTTTGTATTGTTTATTTGTTATCTTTCTTCCTGCTGGGGCCTCTTGCCAGGTTATCATTGTAATTGTTCTCAATTTATCTTATCTGGTAAAATAAAGAAAACATATTTTTAAAAATATATATATATTTTGTTTTTAGGACTGACTTTGTCATCTGTGTGTGTACTGTGTCTGTTACACCAGTAAACTCACCCAACTATAGCTTTAAGTTTTAATATCTTGCTGTACGTGAAAACACAAACAGCATACATCCTACTCTATAAACTCTACTTGTATTGCATATAGATTTAAAGTTTTTAATCTAATTACAATGCATTCAGCTGCCATGAATATATAAATCCGTTGAGACATACAAAAACTATACATGACTGTGTGTTTGTGATCATTTTTTCTATTGCATGACGCATTGTCATATTCAATTGTAGAATATCTTAAGAATATTAATTAAGAGTAAATCAGGAACAAAGGGCGCAATCAAACCACAGAGAATAATGGACCGAAATCACAGACAAACCACATTAACATTCATGTATTATTCTGCTCATCATTCCCTAAATATGCAAATATTCTCACACTGTGATTGTGTTTTATGAAAATGTATGCATGTACCCCTGAAGGCCTAAAACATGTTCACAACAGTGCAGAGTCGGCATATCAAGCAGCGGAATGAAGACGTGAAATAGACTTTGGGACGTCGCTTTAACTCTCTACCTTTGGATCTGGTTCTGTGATGTCCGAGCTGCTGGTGCAGTACGCCGGGCTGGACCGGGCCAGAGGTGGGCGGGTCACGTAGAACACCTCCCTGGACGAGCGCAGGTCTCGCTCTGCGTGACGCCTCATGTTCAGGTTAGATGAGAGGGATTCTACAGCCGACACTCCGGTCGTGGGGGACGGCAGGCGAGAGATGTCTATTGAACTGCGGATACACAAGACGAAGATGTGACAAATTGCTCCACTCATGAATATTTTCTCTATGTAATTAATGGACAGGTGCTCCCAAGTGGAAAATGCTGGCTCCTTTTTTATTTTTAATTAGAAAGTACACAAGGATCTGATGAAACAGAAGGGGAAAGACAAGCTAGACTTATGGTTTACCACATTTTCGGTTGAAATATGAGGCAATATCTCATTTTTTCAACACTTGTCACTGCTTGCTAGTGTTGCTTTCGTCAACAAAAATTATGACGAAACATCGTCGTCAACGAACCTTTATCACGACGAAAACGAGACGAGACGAAACGTAAATGTTGGTTATGTGACGATAACTATAATAAAATATATAATGCAATATTGTTGACGAATAAAAACGAGACGAAATTCGGTTTACAAAATAAAAACTCTGCTGAAATGTCTCTTCATTTTCGTTGACCAAAACGAGACGAGACGAAATAACATTTAAATGTTTAGTCGCGTTTATTATTTTGCAGTATTTCTGTTCCCCAGGAAGTGACGTCGCACTGCGCTGACGCAGGCGACGTCACTTCCTCAATCTCCACTGGCGGCATTATTTAGATGCATCTGCGGTGGGATCATGGCCGGACACTGTTCACCAGCTTTCGGGCAGCTGGGGAGAAAACGAAGAAGCGATATATGGACATACTTTGTTTACATACAAGTGGAAAACAAAACGGAATGTGTCGTGGAAAAAGACGGGGAGAAATGCGGCCACAAAATAACGGGGAAAAACACGACAAACAGGCATCTCAAGAGCTTCCATGGTGAAATCGAGGTAAGTTACGACATTAACGTTACTTTCTATTTTTGAAAGCTCATGCAAAGTCATGAGGCTGTGGTTAATATGTCACATTTTAACGTTAGCTTTAATGTTAGATGTTAGCCACTGGAGATGAAAACGACTGAGACAAACGTGTGTGACTAGCATGTGTGTGTGTGAGACAGAGAGACGAGCATGTGTGCTATTGGCGTGTGTATTTGTTTGTGTACATAAGAGTGTAAACTGGGTTTCTCCAAAATATCTGCTAAATATAGTTTGTGAGAACTGTTATATTCTTTTATATTCTTGTGTATCCACAGCAACACGTATATCTATTAGCTTTATCTGGGAGCTAATTTAGTCAATGCGTTTTATTCACATAGCAATCACATTGAACTGAATTTGGCATCAACAACATGATTTTGAATACCATATTGAATACATTTAAACAAATGGCATTTGCATTAACATGCCTCCCTGCTTAGTTTATGACTACTTCTGTTTTGATTATTTAACTTTTTTTCTTTGAGGGACAGTCAAGTCACTCACTCAAAGGTTGATTTACCAAGATAAAAATCATGGCAAGAATTTATGCTGCCTAATATTTACAACAGTTCCAGAGGCTGCATCCGTCCTGACATTGTATCTATTCCTGTGCTAGATTCAAGATAGAGCATCAGTGAAGCAAGTCCCACCCAAGAAGATGGACAAGCCAACTAGTGCTCAGGATTTCTTTGCCACAAGGAGGTACAGTGACAATTCCCCAGAGCAACAGACCAAAGAGGAGGGGATAGCACAGTGGATAGGCTGCACAGGACTCCCAGCACGAATAGTTGAAGATGAGGAGTTCATTGCCATGATGGCAAAAATGGACAAAAAGTTCAAAGTGCCAAAAAGACATAAAATTTTAAACTTGATTGACAAAATGTACAAAGAAGAGAAAGAAAAGATCAAACAAAAGCTGGCCACAGCACACAGAATGTTTTTGGTATGTGGCAACCAGTTTTAAAACAAGACATCCAGGAGGTTACAGTTCACATAGTTGCTGCTGTTGTATGCAGTCAGTGCCATCAGTTGTGGTGTTCTTTTCAGTTTCAGTTTACAAGCAAGACAGACACACACATTTTATTATGTTATTGTTGTGAATTGCATTCATGCACTTCATTTCTCTTTATGTTAAACTTGAATGTATTTTTTTTTCTGCCAGTCATGTGATGCTATTTTATTTATTTATTTTATTTAGATTTATGTGTGTGTACCAACATGTTTGGTTGGTAAAATAAATGTGTTGACCAGAGCATCTTCCATGTCTGGAGTGAGTATATTCTTGAGTTTATAAGTTAACAATAATATAATAATAAGATAACCATGTTTAATTTGTGAAAGGGGTTTGACTAAAAGAAAAAAATGGTTTTGTCTATACTATACAAGGAAATTATACTATATTGATTGGGTTAAATAGAATTGCATTACTAAAAAGAGAGTAAAACATAATTTTCATTGACTAAAACTAGACTAAAATGTCATCAGTTTTCGTCGACTAAAACTAGACGAAAATAGTCATAGGTTATTCTGACTAAAATAAGACTAAAATGCTCAGACTTTTAGTTGACTAAAACTTGACTAGACGAAAAAGAGAATGAACGTGACTAAAACTAATAAAAACTAAAATGTCAGCTTGACACAAAGACTAGACTAAAACTAAAATCAAAACAGGCTGCCAAAAACAACACTACTGCTTGCACGGCTTTAACCCTCCTGTTGTCTTCATTTATGGGCACCAAAAAATATTGTTTCCTTGTCTGAAAAAAATCCAAAAATTCAGGAAAAAAATTCCCCAAATTTTGAAAATTTGCAAAACCTTCAGGAAGAAAATTCCAATAATTCCTTAAAAGTTTTATTTTTTTTTAAATCTCCCAAATTTGGCAAGAAAATTCTTGTAAATATTTTTCAAAAAATGAGTAAAATTCTTCCCCAAAAAAATTCTAAAAATATCTCAAATGATTACATATATATATCAGTAAAACTTCTAATATTCTCTTAAGAACATTCACATAAAAATCAACCAAGTTCCAGCGAATTTCGCTGGATTTTGGTGGATTTTTTTTAATGAATGTTCTTAAGAAACATTTTTAACACTTATTTCCAACAAAAAATGTTCAAAGATTTCCCAAAAATGTTGAAAATGTGGACATCAGAAGTTTCACTGTGAAAATATATTTTTTTCCCACATTTTCAAACTTTAAAACGGGTCAATTTTGACCTGCAGGAAGACAGGAGGGTTAAGTTGTGAACAGAGTGATTTTCTGCTTTATTAGAATGAATTAGAGCCCTGAAAATGTACAAATCAGGTACTTAAAATGAAAGAAAGAAGCAAACATAGGAGAAATGTTAGGAAATAAAGTGTCTAGTAGACAACAATGTGTTATTTTAACCCCTTGACGCCGATTGTCGCGAATTCACATCATACCACTTTCATTCAGACTGCAGCCGAGACAGCATATCCATTTGTTTGTGCATATTCAATACCTACCTCGGAACCTTTTGGTTTCTCATTGGACCGGTCGGAGTGGGACCTAGCTATTATATATTTGTTATTATTATCACACATCTATGTGTAATAGACATAACAATCTCCTTTTAATTTAGCATCAGCTGGAAAGCAAAAACACAAAATAATTACTTTTTTTTCCATAACTGTCAATAATTTCAGGTGTCAAGGGGTTAAAGGGCCACCAGGAGAACAATGTTTTCTGCATAGATCATTTAATCAAATTATTATATGATCAAAAAATGAAGAAAATTATACCAGCTTGTAATTGGTTAAAGTTCTGGAAGCCAAATTTATTTAGTGGCTCATTGGAATCAAGGATAAGAAGAGTAAAATATCTTTTTCTGCTGACAAAGAATGAAAAGTGTGAAGAAACCAAATTATTTCTGCACACTGTCAATCATTTGCACTTCGTTTATTTATTCTTCAGTATTCAGACTGAATATTGCCCCATGAAGGCCTGAAACGCTCTCAGTTCGAGTGAGACAACATGCAGCTTTCATCTAAGTGGGATGTTTTTAATCCCACGCACCTGTCTTCTAGATTTTATGGTATGTAAGAATTACACATGTAAAATGATATAACTGTTGCATAATGAAACACGTGGCATGACGCCATCCTGTCATTCACTCGTAGCACGACACCTCTGGGGTTTTAGCTGGCAGGTGTGTTGTTCCAGACGTTTGATCTCCTCAAAGCTGCCTGCTGCAGATTTAAGTCATTCACTGACATGTTTACTGCTTCACATTTTGGTGCTCAAAAGACTTTTTTTTTTGGTGGGAGGGACTTGCAGTAGTAAACACAAAAAAAGTTCTGTGGAGTGCCCTGATATCACCTCTGTTATTTATCTTACTTAAAGAGTTCTTATTCAAAGAGGCTGTAATGGAGCAATTGTCGCTTGACTATGGCAGAAATTAATTAAAACACACGGGGAAGAGGTTTGGGTGAGAAAGTCTGACAACAGATGGTGCTGGCAATTACTGATTGATAAAATACCGAGAATAAAGCCTGAAGAGGTACATTAGTATTATGTTCTCTTAGAAATACACCAATGATGCTCTGTGCTACTGAACTCTCCCTGGTTGTGTATTCTTGGCCGTCTAATGTACTACTGCTAATTACACTCATGCACATGCTTTAGGTCCAAACCTGTTTTATTCAGTTTATTACTCCACCAAGGAACGTCGAAATTATGTGACGATCGGCATACATTTGTCTGTGAATCTGTCTGTCTGTCTGCCTGCCTGTGTGAAACATTACTCAAAAACGGATGAAATTTTCAGGGGAAGTCAGAAATGACACAAGGAGCACCTCATAAATTTTCACACTGATGCGGCTTATAGTCTGGATCCACGGCTTTGTTCAGTATTTCCCACTGCCAAATATAGCTGCTGGCACAGCGTTGCTGTAACCATGACAAAAACGTTATAGTTTAGTATGTCGTCCGAGAAAGGAAAGACAAGGTGCACGGATAGCTCAACTGGATGAGAGGGTGACTCAAAAACAGGACTGCGTCAGAGACACAGGTTCGATTCCAGCTCATGGCCCTTTCTTGCATGTTGTCCAAAATGTGGAAAAAAAGTCATTCTTTAGCATGTCATCCAAAATCCTTTAAAAAATGCAATAGTTTTGTATGATGTCCAAAATGTCACAAAAACGTCATAGTTTAGTATGTCGTCCAAAATGTGACCAAAAACGTCACAACGACTATTTCTCGCTCGAAACAGACTCGTTCTGCACAATACTGGAGTACTATGAAGGCAATGATCTGGATTTCTACTTGAAACACTTACCATAGTGTTTTTCACGGCCTCCTTTACATTATTTCATCATATGGCACGTTTTTAAGACATGTTTGAAAAATCGCATTTTTTTTCGACATAGTATAGTAAGGCGTTTTTTTGCGCCAAAATTCATGATGATTTTTTTTTTCAAAGAAAACCTTTCTGGAGTGTTTTTCACGGCCTCCTTTACATTATTTCATCATATGGCACGTTTTTAAGACATGTTTGAAAAATCACATTTTTTTTCGACATAGTATAGTAAGGCGTTTTTTTGCGCCAAAATTCATGATGATTTTTTTTTCAAAGAAAACCTTTCTGGAGTGTTTTTCACGGCCTCCTTTACATTATTTCATCATATGGCACGTTTTTAAGACATGTTTGAAAAATCAAATTTTTTTTCGACATAGTATAGTAAGGCGTTTTTTTGCGCCAAAATTCATGATGATTTTTTTTTTCAAAGAAAACCTTTCTGGAGTGTTTTTCACGGCCTCCTTTACATTATTTCATCATATGGCACGTTTTTAAGACATGTTTGAAAAATCTAATTTTTTTTCGACATAGTATAGTAAGGCGTTTTTTTGCGCCAAAATTCATGATGATTTTTTTTTCAAAGAAAACCTTTCTGGAGTGTTTTTCACAGCCTCCTTTACATTATTTCATCATATGGCATGTTTTTAAGACATGTTTGAAAAATCGCATTTTTTTTCGACATAGTATAGTAAGGCGTTTTTTTGCGCCAAAATTCATGATGATTTTTTTTTCAAAGAAAACCTTTCTGGAGTGTTTTTCACCGCCTCCTTTACATTATTTCATCATATGGCACATTTTTAAGACATGTTTGAAAAATCAAATTTTTTTTCGACATAGTATAGTAAGGCGTTTTTTTGCGCCAAAATTCATGATGATTTTTTTTTCAAAGAAAACCTTTCTGGAGTGTTTTTCACGGCCTCCTTTACATTATTTCATCATATGGCACGTTTTTACAACATGTTTGAAAAATCAAATTTTTTTTCGACATAGTATAGTAAGGCGTTTTTTTTGCGCCAAAATTCATGATGTTTTTTTTTTTTTCAAAGAAAACCTTTCTGGAGTGTTTTTCACGGCCTCCTTTACATTATTTCATCATATGGCACGTTTTTAAGACATGTTTGAAAAATCAAATTTTTTTTCGACATAGTATAGTAAGGCGTTTTTTTGCGCCAAAATTCATGATGATTTTTTTTTTCAAAGAAAACCTTTCTGGAGTGTTTTTCACCGCCTCCTTTACATTATTTCATAATATGGCATGTTTTTAAGACATGTTTGAAAAATCGCATTTTTTTTCGACATAGTATAGTAAGGCGTTTTTTTGCGCCAAAATTCATGATGATTTTTTTTTCAAAGAAAACCTTTCTGGAGTGTTTTTCACCGCCTCCTTTACATTATTTCATCATATGGCACATTTTTATAACATGTTTGAAAAATCGCATTTTTTTTCGACATAGTATAGTAAGGCGTTTTTTTGCGCCAAAATTCATGATGATTTTTTTTTCACAGAAAACCTTTCTGGAGTGTTTTTCACGGCCTCCTTTACATGATTTCATCATGTGGCACGTTTTTACGACATGTTTGAAAAATCCAATTTTTTTTCGACATAGTATAGTAAGGCGTTTTTTTGCGCCAAAATTCATGATGATTTTTTTTTCACAGAAAACCTTTCTGGAGTGTTTTTCACGGCCTCCTTTACATGATTTCATCATGTGGCACGTTTTTATGACATGTTTGAAAAATCAAATTTTTTTTCGACATAGTATAGTAAGGCGTTTTTTTGCGCCAAAATTCATGATGATTTTTTTTTTTCAAAGAAAACCTTTCTGGAGTGTTTTTCACGGCCTCCTTTACATTACTTTCATCATGTGGCACGTTTTTATGACATGTTTGAAAAATCAAATTTTTTTTCGACATAGTATAGTAAGGCGTTTTTTTGCGCCAAAATTCATGATGATTTTTTTTTTCAAAGAAAACCTTTCTGGAGTGTTTTTCACGGCCTCCTTTACATTATTTCATCATATGGCACGTTTTTATGACATGTTTGAAAAATCGCATTTTTTTTCGACATAGTATAGTAAGGCGTTTTTTTGCGCCAAAATTCATGATGATTTTTTTTTTCAAAGAAAACCTTTCTGGAGTGTTTTTCACGGCCTCCTTTACATTATTTCATCATATGGCACGTTTTTAAGACATGTTTGAAAAATCACATTTTTTTTCGACATAGTATAGTAAGGCGTTTTTTTGCGCCAAAATTCATGATGATTTTTTTTTTCAAAGAAAACCTTTCTGGAGTGTTTTTCACAGGCCTCCTTTACATTATTTCATCATATGGCACGTTTTTAAGACATGTTTGAAAAATCGCATTTTTTTTCGACATAGTATAGTAAGGCGTTTTTTTGCGCCAAAATTCATGATGATTTTTTTTTCAAAGAAAACCTTTCTGGAGTGTTTTTCATGGCCTCCTTTACATGATTTCATCATATGGCACGTTTTTAAGACATGTTTGAAAAATCAAATTTTTTTTCGACATAGTATAGTAAGGCGTTTTTTTGCGCCAAAATTCATGATGATTTTTTTTTCAAAGAAAACCTTTCTGGAGTGTTTTT
>NW_026559305.1:0-32759 GCF_022539595.1 Amphiprion ocellaris | reverse complement strand
AGAGAAGCTGCTGAGGCTCGTCCTGCTGCATCTTTAATGAAGCTCTTTTATTTAACCGTAGAATCCGTCAGACTGAAGACTCTCCTCACGCAGCAGCTCCTGGTGGCCTTTTATTTTAATCCTCCGGGGTTTTATTCAGCTGGTCCAGCGTTACGTAATCACTAATGGACTCTTCAGTATCATCGTCATCATGAATCCTTCCAGCTCATGTTTTATCACCGACTACAGAAAAAAACATTTCACAGAATATTTGTAGTTTTAGTCCAGTTTCAAGTCATGTCGGACACGTTTTAAACAAATTTTGAGTCATTTTAGGCACATTTTCAGTCTTTTTGAGCAGATTTTTAGTCCTTTAGAGCACATTGTTGTTGTTTAAAACAAGCTTGAAGTTATTTCTGACAGGTTTTTTGTTATATTAAACTAATTTAAAGTCATTTTCTTTCATTTTTGACACAGTTTAAGTCTTTTTGGATGGCATTTGCTTGTTTTAGACAAGTTTCAAGTCATTTGAATCGATTTTATGGTCATTTTGTAGACATTTTAATGTTTTTTGGACACACTGTTGTTGTCATTTCAGGCAATTTTTTGTTATTTTAAACAAATTCCAAGTCATTTTGGGCAAATGTCTGTTTGGATTCTGGTTATTTAGGTAAATTTTAAATAATTTTCAGCCACTTTGCACCATTTTTTGAGCCATTTTGTGGAGTTTTTGTCATTTTAAACAAGTTCTAAGTAACTTTGGGCACATTTTCACTCATTTTAAACCTATTTTGAGTCGTGTTGGATGATGTTTTGTCACAATGAGCACATTTCAAGTTTATTTTCACCACCGTTTGAGTCAGTTTGAGTCAATTTGGAGGAAACTGTGTAATTTTAGTTGAGTTTCAGCTTGTTTCAGAAATGTTTTTGTCATTTTAAATAGATTCTGAATCATGTTCGAGACATCTTGAGTTATTTTAGACAAATTCTGGTCATTTCAGACAAATTTTCAAGTAATTTACGAAAAATTTTTGGTGATTTTGATAGAAATTTTTGTCATTTTAAACTAAATCTGAGCAATTTTAGGGACATTTTTATTCATTTTATACACATTTAGCCTTTGTCAAATCATTTCAGACCAGTTTGAAGTGATTTCGGAAACTTTTGTTATTTTGAACAAATTATGTGCCATGCTGGACACATTTTTAGTTAATTTGAACCATTTTTGAATGATTTTGGACATTTTTTTGTCATTTTAAACAAAATCTAAGTAACTTTGGGCAAATTTTCAGGCATTTTAAACACATTGTGAGTCAATTTTCACCAATGTTGGAGTCATTTTGAGTCATTTTGGCAACAATCATGTAATTTTATTTGAGTTTCGGGTCGTGTCGGACATGTTTCTGTCATTTTAAACAGATTCAGACTAATTTTAGAGACATTTTGAGTCATTTTGCAGCATTTATGAATCATTTTGAAGACGTCTTTGTCATTTTAAACAAGTTTTCAGTAACTTTGGACACATTTTGAGTCATTCTGGACCCATTTTTATCATTTCAGACCAGCTTGAAGTGTGTTTTTGAAACTTTTCCAACCTGGAACTCGACCTCCTCCTCTGTTCCCAGCTCCTTTCTTCTATTTAATTAGCTTAGCAAATGGAAACTTCCCTGGCAGCCTGCGGTGGAGGAGAGGAACGGGGAAAACCCTGTCAGGACGTCTGTTTTCTGCTTTTCTTTCTGCTTTTACTGCCGGCTGCTGCCTCCCAGCCTCAGACGAGTCGGTCGGGGGAAGAGTGTGAAGCTCGTCGAGGTTTTTCTGTCTGGAGGTGTGAGAAGAGTCTAAAGTGACTCCGACTCCATCTGAGCTTCAACACATCCTGTTTGTTCTGTTATTACGGAGAAAATTCTGACCTAAAACGCTGTTATTTCACTTCCTGTTGTCACTTCTGCTGTTTGGTTTAAACACACTGAGGCCAAAATGATCATTTAAATCTTTATACAGAGCAGTTTTCATATCTTTTGGTTATTTATTCACCATGCAGCCATGTGCACAGTTTTGACACCTTTTTAAAGATTTATTTTCTAGTTTTGAAGCAACAAATGATTATTTTAGTATCAATTAATCTGCAGATTGCCTTATTGATTATTTAATCAGGTAATTGTTTGGTTTTAATATGAAAAAACGGTGAAACATGTCTGATTTGCTGTCACAAAAAGTCAGGTGACATCTGGAAATTTCTGCCTTTGTTCGACTACAATCTAAAACTAGGAGAATCAGTTCCACAGAATTCAGGAAACTTTTTGTGCACCTCCTCAGATAGAGTTATTTATTTGTTAATTAGGACTGAAAAACTAAGTTCTGGCTGAATTTTGAGAATTTATATGATTTTAAAGTTGGGATTTTTTTTGTATTTTCACCTTCAGAAGTCTTTTAATTGTGAAGTCATTGTCTGTGAATCTTTTGCAATTTCAACCTCAAACTTTCAGGAACATTCTGAAAAATCAGCTTCATATGTTGTTAAATTTAACATGAAGACAACACGAAGTAGCTTTTCACTCTGCTCACCTAACACCAACATCTAGACCTCCATGAACATCTAGACCTCTATGAACACCAACATCTAGACCTCCATGAACATCTAGACCTCTATGAACATCTAGACCTCTATGAACACCAACATCTAGACCTCTATGAACACCAACATCTAGACCTCTATGAACATCTAGACCTCTATGAACATCTAGACCTCTATGAACACCAACATCTAGACCTCTATGAACACCTAGACCTCTATGGACACCAACATCTAGACCTCTATGAACATCTAGACCTCTATGGACACCAACATCTAGACCTCTATGAACACCAACATGTAGACCGTGTTTGATGCGTTTGAGCCATTTTAGTCAAATTTCTAGTAATTTTGAGCACATTTGCATCCATTTGGCCATTCTTTACAAAAGGAATCAAAAATGGTGCAAATTGACTGAAAATGTGTCTAAAATGGCTCCTACTGACTCCACATGTGGTAAAACTGAAAAAATATTTTCCGAAATGATTAAAAATTGTTGTAAATTGACTCCAAATTACAAACTTTGTCCAAAGTTACTCAGAAATTGCTTAAAATGTCAAGAACTTGTCCGATACGACTTGAAACTTGTCTAAAATGACAAAAAATAACTCAAATAACTCAAAATTGGTCCAGAATCTTCCCAAATGGTTTGAATATTTGGACTAATTTTTGTCATTCTGGACACATTTTAGACACATTTGCACCATCTTTGAGTCGTTTTAGTCCAAGTTTGAATTATTTTGAAAAAGAAGAACAAATTTGAAGTCATGTTGGATGTATTTTTTTTCCTGTTGAGTAATTTTAGGTCAATTTCCATCAATTTTAAACACAATGTGAATCATTTTAGACAGGCTTTTGACATTATGGACCCGTTTTTGAGTAATTTTGTAAAAAAAAAAAAAAAAAAAAATTGTCCTTTTAAATAAACTCAGAGTATTTTGAGTCATTTTGGACCATTTTGGAGTCATTTTGAAAAGAAAATTTGTCAGATTTGACACATTTGGATTCAACTTTCAATTGTCATTTTAAGCGAATTTTGAGTCACTTTGGACAACGTTTTGTCACGTTGGACACATTTTGAGTCAGTTTGAACAGAACAGTTGTCAGGTTTGATGCATTTGAGCCATTTTAGAGACATTTTCAGTCATTTTAGTCACATTCTGAGTTGTTTTAGACCAGCTGGCCCAAAGGGAATCGACATTTTAACTCTGGTTTCGGTTCAGTTTTCTGGTGGAACTCAGTGGAGGAACTGTTCATAAGGCGGTTAAAGTTCCTGTAAATCAGGAGTTCTGCTGCGAGACTCCAACTAAAACAAACACTCGTTCCTTTGGAGCCGTTAAACGCGATTAGTGCAGATCGCGGTGGCTTCAGGTTTTGGCGGTCGGCTCGTTAAAGGACGAAGCGAAACCAAACGCTGCTCGTGAAACCGGCTTTGGTCTTCAGACAGCGAAGCCTAAATGTGTTCCACGTGTCCCGAGACATACATGAAGTGACGTCAGCCGAAGTTTTTCCAGCCGACTGGTGGAAAACATCACGGCACATTGAACACATCTGCTCTGTTTACGCCGTTAAAAGGCTCCAAACTGATATCAGAGCTGCAGAAAAACGTCTGGTTCCTCCGTTACTCACCCAAATCTGCAGTCTGAAAACACCTCAGCAGGAGTTAGAGTTAACATCAGCCTTTTTTGAGCTTCGTTCACCACAAATTACATCCAAGCAGGGATTTCATTTAGAGCAGTTTTACTGAGGGAAGCCTCACTAGTGAACTGGTTCCTCAACGTGACAAAATTACTCAGACTTTGTTTAAAAAAAGTTGAAAAAAAATTGGTCCAGCATGACAAATCTTTGTCCAAAATAACTTAAAATATCTGTAAGAATATTGAAAACCAACTCAGATTGACTCCACGTGTCAAACCTATTGATTTTTGTTTTCAAAATTCGTCAAAAATGGTCCAAGTTGACTCAAAATCTGCCTAAAGTCACTCAGATTGACTCTACATGCAGCAAACCGGACAATTTTTCTTTTCAAACTGACTCAAAGTGTGTCCAATGTGATAAAATTTGGTCCAAAATTACTCAAAATATGTCTAAGATTACTGAAAATTTGCCTAAAATTACTCAAATTGACACCACACGTGTCAAACCTGACAAAAAAAAAACGTGTCCAAAATGATTCAGAATTTGTTTAAAATGTCAGAAACTACTCCAATAGGACTTGGAAGTTGTCTAAAATGACAAAAAAATTACAAAATTACTCAAATTTACTCTACATTTGTCAAACATGATCATTTTTCTTTACAAAAGGAATCAAAAATGGTGCAAATTGACTCAAAATGTCTAAAATGACTCAGATTGACTCCACATGCGGTAAAACTAACACAATATTTTCCAAAATGACTCAAAATTGGTGCAAATTGACTCCAAATGACAAAACTTTGTCCGAAATTACTCAGAATTTGCTTAAAATGTCAAGAACTTGTCCGATACGACTTGGAACTTGACTAAAATGAATTTTTAAAATGCTAAAATAGCTCAAAATAGTGCAAATTGATCCAAAGCATCCAAAATTAGAAAAAATTGCCGAAATGGTTTGAAAATTTGGACAAATTTTTGTCATTTTGGACCAATTTGCACCAATTTTGAGTCATTTTAGACCAAGTTTGAGTCATTTTCGACCAAGTTTGAGTCCTTTTATACCAAGTTTTAGATCATGTTGGACAACTTTTTGAGTAATTTTAATCCAATTTTAATTGATTTTAGACACAATTTGAGTCATTTTAGACACATTTCTGTCATTATAGACAAGTTTTCAAGTAATTTTGGAAATTTTTTTGTCATTTTAAAGGCATTCAGAGAATTTGGGGTAATTTTTCAGTCATTTTGGACGGTTTATGAGTCAGTTTGAAGACGGTTTTTGTCATTTAAAGCAAATTCTAAGTGTCTTTTGGCTAATTTCCATTTAATTTTAGATAATGGAGTCAATCCGAGCCATTTTGGAGAAAATCCTGTGATTTTAGTCAGGCTTTAAGTCATGTTAAACAAGATTTCAATAAATTTTTGGCCAATTTCCATTCATGTTAGACACAATTTGAATCATTTTAGACGATTTATGAGTCGGTTTGGAGACGTTTTTTTGGTCATTTTAAGCAAATTCTAGGTGTCTTTTGGCTAATTGTCATGAATCTATGCGTTTTGAGTATTTTAGTCACATTTTTGTCTGGTTCCTCCATTATTCCTCCAAATCTGGAGTCTAAAAACACCTCAGAAGGAGTTAAAGTGTATAAATCGGCTGCTTCAACTCAACACAATTTAGTGAATCTGGTGAATATTCGTCACTCAGACGTGTTTGTCATTAATGACTCACAGCAGGACAACTTTCCTCATTATTTAAAAAGAAAACGTGAGTGTTTCCTGCAGCAGCTTCAGCTCCAGTGGAAGTTGAGGTTTGCTGTGTTTCGCTGAAGTTCAGAGCCTCAGATGGAGTCTAAACTGCGACCACATCATCAAACCGTCCAGACGCTGAGTCACTCTGAGGCCAGAACCAGCTGACGATGGTTAAAAAGCAGGAAAACATGTGAAGAGCTCAAATAAGATCTATAGATGAGATGTGCAGCTGATGCCGTGGCGGTTAAAGTCCTTCAGATAGCTCTTCTGAATCCATTCTGGGGCCACAGAACCACTAAAGAGTCAAACTTTTGCACTTTTTTTTTTTCCATTTTAAGAGGCCAGTTAGTATTTATTGTTGTAATTTTGGACCATTTTTTTGAATTCTGGACAAATTTCAAGTCATTTTGGACACATTCTGTGTCATTTTGGACAAACTTTAGTCTGAACAAATTTCAAGTCAAAATAACAAAAAACTATGATGTTGTTGTGCTGCACATCAGATTCTACTGATGTTAGAGCCTCAAAAGTTGGTAAAATGTTGACCAAAGACTGTATTTTAGTAGAAACATGGATCCATCCATATGTATACATTTACAGGAACTTTAAGGAGACACAGTACCATGTTTTCCATTTTCACAATCTAATAATGATTCAATAATGTCATTTTAGATGATGTAAGTGATGTTGGCCAAGTTTCAAGTAAATTCTGAGTCCTTTCAAATGGGATTTTAATTAATTTTGACATTTTTGAGCAATTTTGAACACGTTTCAAGACAATGTGGACTTTTTTTTCAAATTCTAGACTGTTTTTCCTCATTTCGGACAGGTCTGTCATAATAAATGGAAGAATTCTTGAGTTGAGGCCAGAAAACAGGACACAGAAAACACAAGCATGTGCAGAATATGATGGTTCCTCAGATTAAATCCACTCTCCTGCACAGTTTGCATGTTTAGCCGCCTGTTGTGTGTTGATTTTCCACGTTGTGACTCCGTCCTGGTCCTTAAACGGTCGGTTTGTCGTCCTGACGGGGCGTCACGCTGAGCTGCTGCTGTGGTTGTTAACCTGATCAGAGGCTCTAATGTGGTGATTCTAGCAGCCCAGTTAATCTGGACTGATGCTTTCTGCTAGCGGCCATCTGTGCTCTCGCTTCCGTTTGGAAATCTCTGCAAGAACACAACGATCCAACCTGCTGGAATCTCTTTCTGCTGGATTTAAAAACCAAATCCTGCAAAATTGTCACATTTAACCTTTAAACCCGCCTCTTCTTGTTGGTTTTGTGTTGGATTTTGAATTATTTTGTAATATTGTCTTCATGAATTCTTGAGCTGGAGCAACCAGACTGGACAAATAACAATTTTTTGTCATTGATTCATGTTTTAAAGGTTTAAAATGTCAGAAAATGGTGAAAAATGGCAGTTTCAAGCTTCTAAAGTCCAAATATTTGGCTTGTACCAACCGTCCACCAACCAAAAATCTACATTTTACTGTCAAATAATGTCAAAAGACTAAAATTACTGCCTTTGTCCGTCCTGTATCTGGGTTGTAGAGTAAAATAATGACCAGAAAAGTGATTTTTGCAGATTATAAAGTCACAGTTAAGGTAATCTTCCAGATAAAAAAAGTCATAATTTTGTCTTATTTTGACATTTTGGCAAAATTAATGAATGAATTCTTGAGGTGTGGCCAGAAAATAGGCAAAAAGCATTAAAGCCAGACTAATCTATAATTTTTAAAAATGTTTTTAAGCAATTTATTAATGTTTTAAGGCTTAAAATGTCACAAAATAGTGAAAAAATGTTTGTCACAAGCTTATAAAATCTACATTTTACTGTCACAAAATGTAAAAGACTAAAATTACTGCCTCTGTTCTTCCTGTTATTGAATTATAGAGTAAAATAATAAGAAAAGTGATTTTTGCACATTAGAAAGTCACATAAAAGTTGATCTTCCAGATTTAAAATGTAATAATTTAGTCTTATTTTGAAATCTTAACATATTAAGTGAATGAATTCTTGAATTGTGGCCAAAAAATAGACACAAAGCATTAAAACCCAGAATAATCATAATTCTGTAATATTTTTAAATAATGGAGGCTTAAAAGGTCTGAAAATGGTGAAAAAAATGTGTCAAGTTCCTAAAGTCCAAAATTGAAGCCAAAAATCTACATTTTACCTTCAACTAACATAAAAAAAGCAAAATTCCTGCATTCTTTAATCATTAAAGCTGCAAATTACATCAATATGTGTCCTGTCCCTGAGTTATATTTAAAAATAATGACCAGACAAAAGATTTTTGCACATTTTAAAGTCATATTGAAGTCGACCTTCTAGATATAAAATGTCATCTCTTAGTCATTTTGTCTTATTTTGAAATTCTTTGTGAATTCTTGACTTGTGGCCTAAAAACAGCAGAAATAAAACCCAAACTGAAGCCATTAATTAACCTTCCATCATTAACAATGAGCCCAGCTGTTCTAGTTCAGCAGATGAACTTGAATCTTCCTCCTCCTGCTGGTTTTACGTCGAGTTTTTCTTCCTCCGACTTCCAGCGACAGCAGCAAGGTCACCTCTTCCTCTAATCCGTGTCGCCTTCCTGCTCCGGTTAAAGACTTTTCACGCTTTAATGGAGGCGCCTGCAACCCGACGATGACAATTAGTTTCATCCAGTGATGAGCAGGAAGCTTCTGTCTGGAGGTTTTAAAGAATAAAACGTCTCACATGCTCTGATCTGATCCAACGTGATGCAGGTTTTTATTCCACTGATCAATAGTCGCTTCTATTAAACTGTTCGGCTGCAGACGTCATCCATGGATTGAAACTATTTTAAAATATCGACTCGGTCAGCGATGCACGAGGAAGGAAACGAGTCCGACGTGTTTGTTGGACCATTTTGGATTCAAATTCCAAGAAAGCTTGATAAAAGACTGGAATTAAGCATCAATTTAAAGCCGCAGAAGTCGATTCTGTTCATTGTTTATCAGTTTTCTGTTCATCTTTCAGTAGAGAATTAAGAGAAATTCTATATTTGCAGCATCCTAAAGTGAAAAAATGATTCCTTTAAAGTAAAGATACTGGAAATGATGCAAAATCACTAGAAAAGCATGCAAATTGACAAAAAAACACGCAAAATCACTTCAGAAACATGCAAAATCACCACAAAATGAGCAAAACCACCACAAAAACATGCAGAATCACTACAGAAACATGCAAAATGACCAAAAAAAACAGCAAAATTCACTTTTCTGGTCTTTATTTTACTCTATAACTCTAATTTAATGGTTTATTTTATTAAAAAACAGGGTGAAAATATGTTTGCTGTAATGCTTCGTTGTAGTCTAATTAAACCTAAAACACTTTTCAAAAGCAATAAAAATGCATTGTTTTATCTTGTAGTTTTATTTTTGCATTAAATTACGGAACTCTTTTAACATTATTGTAGATTTTTGTGACTAAATGCAGATTTTAGAGGCTGGTTTTTCACATTTCTGTATCATTTAGTGTTTATATTTGTATATCTGACTCTCTAATTGCCTAAATGTGAAGAAAATCCCATGAAATTGAGCTCTAAACCCAAAGAAATGCTTCTTAAATGAGTCTTTCTGAGGACGTATGTGGGGAAACTTGTGCTGCGTTTGAATCCAGACTTCATTTACGTAAAAGACAAAGACGTGAATCAGAGGCTGTAAAACTTAACGACCAAATGAATCATAAAAAATCTGATAAAAAATAGAAAATAAAGGAGAATTCCACTGCTTTTCTGCAGCTAAATGAGCTTTTTATTCGTGGACAGAAATCTGCAGCCTTCAGGCACAAATAAGGAATAAAATCTGCAAACGTTCTGGTTCGTTTTGAGGAAATATCTCAGTTTTTGTTTTGCAAATTTACAAATTCTGACTGAGTTTCATTGTGAGAAAGAAACTCTGCTGATTGAACGTTGGGTTTACTTCTTTTGTCTGATTAGTGAATTCTAAAGCGTGATAATAACACTTCAAAATGCAGCTTTAAGGTCTGAATGTTGTGACTGTGAAGGATATAAAACCATCAGGATGAACTTTTGCCCTCAATAAAACCAGCAGATTCATCAGCAGATTGAATCTAGACTTCCTTCACCAGAAGCAGTAAAATAAAAGGTGCAACTTTATTGATGCAAATTAAACTTTTAGGAGGAAGAAGTTTTGGTTGAAGGTTGAACTGTGAACAAATATCAGTCTTCAATATTTTTTGGCAAGTATTTTTGAATTATCTATTCATATTTTTAGATTTCGGAATAATTGATTCATGTTTAAAGGCTTAAAAACACCAGAAAATTGTAAAAAAAAAAAAAAAATTACACATTTTACTGTCACAAAATGTAAAAAGACTAAAATTACCTCCAGTTGAGTTTTAATTTACATCCTTATCTGTCCTGTTTCTGACTTATAGAGTAAAATAATGACCAGAAAAGTGATTTTTGCACATTTTAACGTCACATTGAAGTCGATCTTCTAGATATAAAACGTCATCACTTTGTCATTTTGTCTTATTTTGAAACTTTGTTTATATGTGGCCAAAAACAGGACATATTAAACCAGACTGGAGCATTAATATGTGTTTTCAATGTTTTTTTAAAATTAATTAAATAATGTTTTAAGGCTTGAAATGTCAGAAAATAGTGAAAAATGTCCATCACAAGCTGGAAATCTGCACACATAACGCACAAAAACTAAAATTTCTTCCTCAACCAACCAGGCAAGTTTCACTTTACATTCATGTCTGTTTAATTTTCTGAATTATTTAGAAAATTAATCACCAGAAAATCGATTTTTTTCACATTATAATGTCACAATGAAGTCGCCCTTCCAGATGCAAAATATCATCACTTCCTCATTTTGATTCATTTTGAAATTTTATCATAATAAATTAATTAATTTATGAGTTGTGGTCAGAAAATAGACAGAAAGCATTAAAAACCAGACTGAACTATTACATTTTTTAATGGTTTTGAATAATTTATTCAGGTTTTAAGGCTTAAAATGTCAAAAACTAGTAACCAATGTCCATCACAAGTTCAAAGTTGAAGCTAAAAATCGATATTTTACTGTCACTTAGTGTAAAAAGACTAAAATTACAGCCTCCACCAACCAGTTAATCTGCAGTTTACACCCATGTTTGTTCTGTCCCTGAGTTATATTTAAAAATAGTGACTAGAAAAGTGATTTTTGCACATAATGTGTTGATTTTCTGGATCGAAAATGTCGTCACTTCCTAATTCAGTCTTATTTTGAAATTCTGTCATAATGAATTCTTGAGTTTTGGAGATTTTAAAACATGTATTTTGCATATTTGACTGTCAGCACTAATGTGAAAGATCTCCATCTGCAGAAGTGTAAAAATAAACTTCTTTTCTGATGTTGTAGGAGCTAAAAATACATCAGTGACTTCTGCTGTTGTAAAAATAGATCTGAGTGTTTTTAAAGTGACTCAGTGACGAATTCTGCAGCTTCAACTCATCTGAGTCTGTCGAAGAATCTCTTTTTGAAGCTGCAGCTTTTGTTCCGTGTGGTGGAACCACAACAAGGATGGAGTTTATTTAGACCCGCTGAGACGAACTCGTGCTTTTATTGTGGAAAGCAGCTTCTCCACAGGAAACTTTTGGTCTGTTTTTACTTTTTAGAGCACCGTCTTCGTCTCATATCATCTTCTTGTCCTTTGATTCTATTATAAATTCTCTTAAAACACACAAAATCACTACAAAACATGCACAATCTCTACAGAATGACCAAAAATCACCACAGACAGATGCAAAATCACTACAAAAAGACAAAATTATTTTTTAAAAATATGCAAAAACACAACAATAACACAAAATTACCACAAAGAGTGGTGAAATTACCACAGAAAGGTGCAAAATTACTACAGAAAGACAGAAATTATCACAAAGAGGGTTGAAATTACTGCAAAGAGATGCAAATCCAGCACAAAATGGAGAAAAATCACAACAAAAACACACAAAATCACAACAAATGTTCACAGTCTCTACAGAGTGGCCAAGAATCAACACAAAAACATGCTAAATTACTGTAAAAAGACATAAATTACCATTAAATAAAGACGCAAAATCCCAACAGTAACACAAAATGACCACAAAGAGACGTGAAATTACTGCAAAAATACACTAAATAACTACAGAGCATGCCAAAATTACCACAAAAAGATGGAAACCCACTGCAAAATGGTGAAAAATCACAACAAAAACACACAAAATCACTACAAAATGTGCACAATCTCTGCAGAGTGACCAAAAATCACCATAAAAAGATGCTAAATTACTATAGAAAGACATAAATTACCATTAGAAGATGCAAAAACACAACAGTAGCACAAAATTACCACAAAGAGCTGTGAAATAACTGCAAATGATCCAAAATCACTACAGAATGTGCACAACCTCTACAACATGACCAGAAATCACCACAAAGAGATGCTAAATTACAACAGAAATCTTCACAAAATGATACAAAATCATCACAGAAAGACATTAAGCTACAAAAAATGAAATTTGAGCATCAATATGATTCTTTCTTGGATGCTTTTATTGTGAAATGCAGTTTCTCCACAACAAAACCTTTTGTCTCTTATCACCTTCTTGTCCTCGATAATTTCTCGACTCGGGACTTTTTCAGGGAAGCAGAAACCAACATTCCTGCAGAAAACTCCAGAAAAACCACAGTTTTGGTTTGGATTTCTCTCCTGCTGCCAAAAACAAGGCAGAAAAAAGAACTCTTAATTGCCTGAACGTGTGTTTTCCATCTCGATAAACTGGCAGAAAGTTTGTTCCTTCATGCAGTCATTAAAGATTGAAGCTCCGAGGCTATTTCTGCTGCCAGAATTCAATTATTTACACAGAACGGAGTGCGAATCAGAATTTCATCGCCTCTTTTCTGAATAAGAAAAAGTCACAGAAACATCCCAGAGTCTGGTTCTGCTGCAGCTTCAGTTGCTATTCAACATCTTTTAATTCTGCACAATGTAAAAATGCATTTAATAAAAGCCGGAACTAACGCTGATGGGTTGAAAGTTGTTTACTCCACTGATAAATGAAAAATACATCGAAGCTTCCAGCAGCTGCTCTGCTTCTGTAAAACCAGGAGACGCTGTTCCTCCTTTTGTTGTGGAGTTTCTGTCAAACATCTGCACACAGGAAGCTTCCTCTTCATGTCGTCGCTGATTCCTGCAAACAAAATCATATTTCACCCTGAAAGATCTGAGTTTCCAAACTGAAGGAGTTTAGCTGATGGATGAACTAAATGTCCACAAACGTCACATTCAACGTGCAAAATCACCACAAAAACATGCAAAATGACTACAAAAATATGTACAATGACAACAAAAACATGAAAAATCACCACAAAAACATGCGAAATGACAACAAAAACATGAAAAATCACTACATAAACAAAAATGTGCAAAATCACTACAAAAAGGGCCAAAAATGCCATGAAATGTGCAAAATCATGACAAAAATGTGTAAAATCACTACAGAAACATGCAAAATTACTACAAAGGGCCGAAAATGCCACCAAAAATGTGCAGTCACCACAAAAACTTGCAAAATCACCACAAAAATGTGCAAAATCTCGACAGACATGCTAAATCACCACAGAAAGGGCCGAAAATGTGCAAAAATGTGCAAAATCACCACAAAAACGTGCAAAATGACCACAGAAAGGGCTGAAAATCCTACAAAGAGACAAACTGCTGTCAACCGATCAGACACTAAGTAGCTAATCTTTAGCATGTGCTAATCTTTAGCATGTGCTAATCACACGGCTAACGGTGGAGGGCTGCTGTCTGGCTGCAGGTTTTACTCTGAAATCTGAAGTTCTGCTGCAATCAGGACATCAGGAGAAACGTCTAGACGCTTTTAGGAGCAGATAAAGTCTTTGGTTTTGTTGTTGGAGCTGATTTTAAGATTTAAAGGTGAAAAACACGTCAGAATTCTTCTCTGACGTCTTTATTTTTGGCCGTTGTGATGCTAAAACACTGCAGGAGGTAAAACTGTGATAAAACGCAGCAGAATGCTCGTCTGTCTTTGTCTGGAGACGTGTTTTTAGCGTGGATGGAGGCTGTAGAAGTAAAAACCTGGCCGTGTTGGATGTGGACTCGTCGGCTGTAATTAAACGCCGTCATTAATGTGTAATTACGTGAGTCACGCTGAGCTCACGCTGGATCGCTTTTTAAATCTATTTATTCTGGTTTCCACCTCCAGACTCGTCCTGCTGAGGAAACACTTTTCTAACCTCCACTTTTCTGCTGTTACACTTTAGAAATCCTCTCCAGTTGTAATTCCTTTAAAACTCTGAGCAGAGGCTACATGAACGGCTAAAGCTGTTAGCATCAGCGTATATGTTGTCTGATAAAACGTTTCACAGAAAATAAAAGATCATTTAGCGGCTCTGCAGCACATGTAGCAGAGCAGACGGTGTGTTCTGGGTTGTTTGGACTTCTTTGGAGTCATTTACGACAAGATTTAACACGTTTTGGACCTATTTTTTAGTTATTTTGGACAAGTTTTAACACGTTTTGGGAAATTTTGAGTAGTTTTGAACAGATTTCAAGTCATTTAGGATCAATTTTGACTCGTTTTAAGGTTATTTTGGACAGATTTTGAGTCATTATTGGCAATTTTGAATTCAAATTGAATCATTTTGAACAAACTTTGAGTTACTTGGGACTGGTTCAAGGTTATTTGAGATTTGTTTTGAGTCATTTGGGACAAGATTTAACACATTTTGGACATATTTTGAGTCATTTAGGCCCATTTTGAACATGCTTTGAGTAGGTTTGAACAGGTTTAGCATCACTGTGGACACATTCACTCATAATGAGTAATGTTTGAGTCAGTTCGGATGATTTTTCAGTAAAAATGTGCAAAATCACTACAAAAACATACAAAATCACCACAAAAACATGCTAAATCACCACAGAAATGGCAGAAAATGCCCCAAAATGTGTAAAATCACCACAGAAATGTGCAAAATCACTACAGAAGCATGTAAAATGTCCCCATAAGCATGCTGAATCACCACAAAAACGTTCAAAATCACGATAAAAACACGTTAAATCACCACAAAAGGGCCGAAAATGCCCAAAAATGTGCAAAATCACTACAGAAACATGTAAAATCACCACAAAAATGTGCAAAATCACCACAGAAATGTGCAAAATCACCACAAAAATGTGCAAAATCACGATAAAAACACAAATCACCACAAAAGGGCCGAAAATGCCCAAAAATGTGCAAAATCACTACAAAAACATGTAAAATCACCACAAAAATGTGCAAAATCACCACAGAAATGTGCAAAATCACCACAAAAATGTGCAAAATCACCACAGAAACATGCAAAATCACCACAAAAATGTGCAAAATCACCACAGAAACGTGCAAAATCACTACACAAAAGGTCGGTCAGTCAGTTTTTGATTTCACGTGTTGCTTTTGGTTTGAATAAATAAGAACCTTGTCTTGATTCGAACCAGAACCCTCTTTAAACAACACAGCAGCGGTTATTAAACAAAGCATTTGGGTCACAGTTTGTGTTTTTATACGTCGCTGGAATTAAACCTCATGGATAAATCCTGAAAAACATGAAATTTCAGATTATCTGTGACGCTTCCTGCTGCACTAATTCAACAGTCGCTGTGACCCAGAACCAGAACTGCTGTTTTTCTGCTTCTGGGAAAGTTTACTCCTGAGTTTTTGGTGTTTTTCATGGAGATGTTTGAGGCTTCAGCTGTCAGGAGTGAAAGAAGTGACAGAAACACCTTGTTAGAGCCGAAGGAGAAATGATTCTGCTCTGAAATGTTCACGTATCGATGGAACCAAACGACACGTTTCAGTGAACAGCTGCAGTAAATGTTCATATTCAGGGTTTTTAAATTGAGATTCTGCACTTTTTAGTGACATTCTGTGGAAATAAAGCATCTAAATCTGACGTTTTCCATCACTCTCTGGAGATTGTGCACGTTTTGTAGTGATTATGTGCGTTTTTGTTGAGATTTTTCATCATTTTGCAGTGGATTTGCATCTTTTTGTTGTGATTTCACACCTCTCTTATGGCAATTTTGTGTTATTGTTAGGATTTTGCATCTTTTTTTAATGGTAATTTATGTCTTTTTGATGAAGGAATCACAAAATCACTACAAAAAGATGATAAATCACCACAGAAAGCCTCTAAATGAGCAAAAACGAACTTTGAGCATCAATGTGATTCCTTCTAATATGTCTAAAGACACAAAATTACCAGTAAAATATGTGGAATAAACACAAAAAAGATACAAAATCACTGCAAAAAGATGCAAATCCATTACAAAATGGTGAAAAATCACAACAAAAACACACAAAATCACTACAAAACGTGCACAATCTCTACAGTGACCAAGAATCAGCACAAAAAGATGCTAAATTCCTATCGAAAGACAGAAATTACCACTGAAAAGGATGCAAAAACACAACAATAACACAACAATAACGCAAAATTACAACAAAGAGAGGAGAAATTACTACAGAATGATGAAAAATCACAACAAAAACACATAAAATCACTACAAAAGATGATAAATAACCACAGGAAGACTCTAAATGATCAATAATAAACTTTATCAAATTAACAAAGTGATTTCTGTTTTCTGTAGTGATTTCACACGTTTTTGTGGTGATTTTTGGTCATTGTAGTGATTTTGTGTGTTTATGTTGTGATTTTTCACCATTTTGTGATGGATTTTTCATCTTTTTGCAGTAATTTCACCACTCTGGAGTAATTTTGTGTCATTGTTGTGTTTTTGCATCTTTTTTAACTGTAATTTAGTATCTTTCTGTAGTGATTTTGTGTGTTCTTGTTGTAATTTTGCCTCATTGTCTGGTAATTTCACCACTCTTTGTGGTAATTTTATGTCATTGTGGGGATTTTGCATCTTTAATGGTAATTTATTTCTTTTTGTAGTCATTTTGCACAATTTTGTGTCTTTAGACATATTAGAAGGAATCATATAGACACTCAGTTCATTTTTTGATACCTTAGAGTCTTTCTGTGTTGATTTATCATCTTTTTGTAGTGATTTTACGTGTTTTTGTTGTGTTTTTCCATCATTTTGCAGTGGATTTGCATCTTTTTGCAGTAATTTCACCCCTCTTTGTGGTGACTTTGTGTTATTGTTGAGATTTTGCATCTTTTTTTAATGGTAATTTATGTCTTTTGGTAGGAATGTAGCATCATTTTGTGGTGATTTTTGGTCGCTCTGTCGTGATTTTGTGTGTTTTCGTTGCGATTTTTCACCATTTTGTAATAATTTTGCATCTTTTAGTGTTCATTTGGCGTATTTTACTGGTGGTAAATATTCATTTTTATGGTTTTTAAATTGAGATTCTGCCCATTTTAGTGACATTATGTGGAGGCAAAGCTTCTAAATCTGGCGTTTTGGTCACGTTTTCCGTTTTCTCAGCTGTGCAGCGGCTCTTAAACACTCCTTCAGCTCAGACTTTGTTCAGCTCAGGTCGACTGACGGACCTGAATCTTCTCTGACTGCCACACCAGCAGCAGTAACACACATTTATCCAGCATCCAAACACTCTGCTGCTGCTGCTGCTGCTCAGGATTAGTGCTGTATAATGGGATCAGAGATCACCACCTGCCGCTCCAACATCTCAGCTCTTTCTCTTCAACTCTTCATCACACTCAGAACCTTCCAGCATCCAGCATCCGCCTCCTTCCAGAGCTGGTTTTCCCTCCAGTAAGAGCAGAATTCACCCTCAATCTTTCACTTTTATGGTCTTTTTCTGCAGTTTCCCATCCATCCGTCTGTCCATCTGTCCGTCCGTCCTTCCTTCCCTCCTTCCCCCTCCATCCTGCCGACTCCCTCGAGCCCAAATCCTCTTAAGGAAAAGGCTTGGATGGGAATTGAATCTCCGCGGCACAAGGATTGCAGCAGATCAGCGAACAAAGCGGCAGAATCGCTGCCCTCCTCGGCTCCATCTGCCTCCTTCCCCTCTGGCTTCCGTCTCAGGTGATAAAAAGCCGTCGCTGAGGCTTCGGGAATGTGGCGTGTCATCACTTTTCACCTGATAAAGTGCACAAGCAGCCTGACGTATTAACGGAGGACGGAAAACATGCTGCATTCCATTAACCTGACCGGTGTGGAATTCCACTTTTTCAGTTAAACGTCTGAAATGAAGTAAACTTTATTAATCTGGCTGTTGCAGCAGCTGGTTATGGATGAGGCATTAAAGAAGCACGACAAGAAACACAACAGGACAAAAATAGGCTAAAACGTAGTATAGAATACATACAATCCCTAGAACTTTTTATATTATGAGCTGATGAGTTGATTTGTTCCAAATGACTTGAAATTTGTTCTAAATGACTCAAAAATCATCCAACATAACTCATTATTTGTCTAAATCTGTCTAAAAACATGTGAAATGAGTTGAAATTGGACCCAAATTATTCAAAACTTGGGTGATGTTGCTGTTTTACTTAATAAAGCTATTATTTGGCAGCTCTTTTACATCTGTCACTAGGATGTAAAACACTGTTCTAGTCAATTCTGGCTTTTCCTAACATGTAGGCTCTGATTGGAGGTCATTGACCGTAACAGAAGGCTTTGTCATGGTGCCCCGTCAGTAGCTTTCACCAAATATCTGATTAGGCAGCAAAATGTCTATTATTTGTTGACAAAAACAGGAATCTGAACATGCAGAATAATGTCTGCACTCAGTCTCTTTGCCATTGAACTGATTATTGATAGATAACGCTGATTATCAGTTGAGAAATTTGTTTAAAATTTGCATTTTTAACCGACACCGATATGTCTGTAATTGGCCGCTATTGTGTGATTAATATTAACCAACTTATATATTGTTTGTTGTACTACTTTCTCCATTTTCCCCAACAAACAACTAAATATCAAGATGATTGTTACGTAAAAGTGTTCAGAGCATCAGAACATTTCACCCTCAGCGCTGTGAGGATTTGACAGATGAATTAAAGCCTGTTTTATTTGCACTACAGACATATTCTAAAATAAATATAGTCTTCAAAAGCTCCCAGCTGAGATGTGTGGCTCTGTTATATATATTTATATAAACCTCTGCTGTGCGAACACACACCTGCGTTACAGGAAAACACACGTCAGTAATGAGTGTTTATACGAGCAGCACATACATGAACACATGATCTGTGCATTGACCTGCAGAACCAACACTGGAAACTATTGGCATGTAAATATAGAATCATCAGCACCTGAGAGCAGCACGAGGTCGCTCGCTTTGGAATGTGTTTTCTTTGAACCCACACTATAATTACACTCTGTGCACGTGTTTGTTCCATGATACCGTTTGTTCTTGAACTCAGTTTGAGTTCGCTGGTCAGGCAAATTACACCAAACACCTTTTGAGTTTTAAAAACAAACACTTTCTCCTGTTTTCTGTCTATAAACATGTAAAATGAGTTGAAATTAGATCCAAAATACACCGAAACCCATTTAAATCTACCTAGAATTTGTCCAAAACGCATTGAGTTGTCCCAGATCTCTTGAAATATTTCCAAAATTAATCCAAAATGACTTAGAAAGCGTCTAAATCTGTCTAAAATAACTTGTAAATGAATTGAAATTAGTCCAAAATGTCTTTAAACCCGTCCAAATCTACTTAGAATTTGTCTAAAAACGCATCGAGTTGTCCCAAATCCTTTGAAATATTTCTATTATGAGCGGATACTTCTCCAGATGACTTGAATTTTGTCCTAAATTAATCAAATTCATCCAAAATGACTCAAAATTTGTCTAAATCTGTCTGAAAATATGTCAAATTAGTCGAACTGAGTCCCATATTACTTGAAATTTGTCCAAATCCACTTAGAATTTGTCATAAATTACTCAAAATTCATCTAAAATGACTCAAAATGTGTCTGAATCTACTTAGAATTTGTCCAAGAAACATCCAGTTGTCCCAAATCCTTTGAAATATTTCCATTATGAGCTGACACTTGTTTCAGATGACTTGAAATGTGTCCTAAATTACTCAAAATTCATCCAAAATTATTAAATATCTGTCAAAAACATGTGAAATGGGTCGAAATTGGACCCAAATTACTTGAAATTCATCCAAATCCACTTAGAATTTGTCCTAAATTACTCAAAATGTGTCCAAAATGATTCAAAATGTGTCTAAATACATGTGAAATTAGTCGATTTTAGTCCCAATTCACTCTAAACTTGTCCATATTTGCTCAGAATGTGTTTCCTGAGTTTTCTCCTAGCTGCTACTGCTGCTGCTGCTACTGCTGCTGCTGCTGCTGCTGCTGCTGAGGCTTTAAAACCCGGTGGCCTTAATCTGCTGAACAATGGCAGCACATAGCCGAGGCTGCAGAGGGGGTCGCTGTCATTAATCACTGATCATGTGCTCTGGATTTAGAGCTAAGCTAATCAGCGCGTCTTAGAACAATCAAGGTGCAGCTCGGTTCACTTTCACCAGGACCTAAACTCAAAACCAGAGAGACGATCGCTGGGAAATGAATGTGCAGGATTCTGGTTTAACGCTGTGTAGAGCAGATAAAGATAAGATAAAGATAAAGTTCTTTCCACATTCAGCCACGTTGGAAAGGTATAATACTGTACTTTATGATCAAAACGACAAAAGTCAGGCAAAAAAAACAACAAAAACAAGACAAAATATTACAAAAATGAGACACAAAACGACAAAAACAAGAAACTAAACAACAAAAGCATGAGACAAACGACAAAAGTCAGACAAAAAAAAGACAAGAAACAAAATCAAGACTAAATATTACAAAAATGACACACAAAAGGACAAAAACGAAAAACAAAATGACAAAAAGATGGGTCGAACACCAAAAACCAGACTAAAAAAGACAAAGCAACACAAACAAGACAAAATGTTACAAATATTAGACACAAAAAGACAAAAGAACAATGAACAATCTAGTATTTTACTTTATGATCCAAACAACTTGTCATGGTCTAGAAATAATTTTAAATTTATAGTTTGTAGTTTAATTTCCAATCTGCAGTTAATGTCTTCTCTGGAATTTTTACTCTTTACAAAGTCGGGCCAGATTGGACCCTCTCGGGGGCCACTTCTGGCCTACTGGCCGCATGTTGGACACCCCTGGTCTAAATTCTGCTGCTTCCAGGCACAAACCCGTCCATCACACCTCACTCAGTCTGGTTTTCTGCTGTGCTTTCTGCCTGCTTTCCATTAACTCCCACTTTAAACCCTTGTTTCCTCCATTCATGTGTCGACGCCCTCGTGTGCTCAGATTCCGTACGTACAAGCTCAGGAACGTTTTTTTTTTTTTTAAACTTTAAACCCACTCTAGCGTCTCAGAGTCTACGCACGTGTCGGTCGCCGATGTGTTGCCAAAGAAAAGAGGAAAATCCCGGAGCTGCTCGTTGCCTGATCATTAACACCACAACATGAAAGCTCTCTGGAGGGTCAGAGTCGGCCCCAAGTCCTCGTCACCACATAAACCACAGCAGATATCCAGGACGGATCAGAGGACAGGCAGGCTGGATGTCTGACGGGAGGTACAACTTATTATGGCTTATGTTTTTAACCAGAACACTGCAGGGATTGGACTGTTTTCAGCTACAGTCTGGTTTTACCTACTTATACAGGGATGTCCGATCACTGCTGGGAATGCAAATTTCTTGATTAATAATTGTTGATGTTACCACCACCTGAGCACAGTGGACTTTCAGCCGTTCTTTGTGTTTCCGTTTTAGTCAACAGACACGTGATTTGACTTTCAAAGGCACATTTGGAAGATCGGAAAACTGTCCTAGTTGATTCCGGCTTTTTAAAAAACACATTAGTTCTGGTTGGAGGTCATTAATCACCGCAGAGGTCTTTGTCATGGTGCCCCGTTGCTAGCTAAATGTTCTCTGCTTGCCAACATGAACTGTAGTCTGAGTGATGCTTTTTCTGGTCTCTACAGTATTAAAGAGTAAGAGGTCAGACAAAAAAAAGCCCCAAAACAAGAAAAAATATCACAAAAAAATAAAAAAAAAAATATATATATATGTCAGTCAAACTTCTAATATTTTCTTTGAGAACATTCACAAAAAAAATCAACCAAAATCCAGCAAAATTGGCTGGATTTTGGTTGATTTTTTTTGGTGAATGTTCTTCAGAAACATTTTTAACATTGCTTTTTTTTTCCACAAAAAATGTTCAAAGATTTCCCAAAAATGTTGAAAATGTGGACAAAAGAAGTTTCACTGTGAAATTTTTTTTTTCCACAATTAAAAACGGGTCAATTTGGACCCGCAGGACAACACAAGGGTTAACCACCACAGAAGTCTTTGTCATGGTGGCCGTTGCTCGCTGAACTCCCACAATGCTCTCTGCTTGCTAACATGAACTGCCTGTAGTCTTTCATCTCATGCTTTGTCAGTTAGTATATTTTTAAATGGTTAAATTATTATTAATTATAATTAAGTCTAAATCCAGTTAAGAACCAAGTCAAGAACAAGTCCAAAATTAGCCCAAAAGCTAGTCTCAGTCCACTCTTAAAGCCATCTAAAACAGGAGTGGAATTAAGTATAAAACTGTTCCATAACATGTCTACAACCAAGTCCTAAACCAGTCCAAAGCCTATTCTCAACTTGCATTCATGACCGCCGTCCATAAGTCATTAACCTCCAGAGAAGTCTTTGTCATGGTGCCCACTGCTAGATAAACTCCCACAATGCTCTCTGCTTGCTAGCATGAACTGACCATAATCCAAGTGACCATTTTCTCTGTCCTATATTTGCCAGATATCCGCTATTATTGGCAGATTTATCCGAATTTCTTCCTTCCTTAAATCAATATCATCCCCAAAAACTCCACCATCTGTGGGTCTCCGGTTCCTCGTTGCTGTGACCATGAAGGCATCATTCTTGCAGCATGTTACAGCAGCAGTTTGTAATGCCACCTGCCTGGACGGCTGATTATCTGTGGAAATGCAGAGGAAGTGGTCGGATATCAAAGTCAGATGCCAACGAGTGCAGAAGTGCGTATCGGCGAAGCATCGGTGGAGGTCAGAGGACCGGAGTGTCTGGCTGCTATAATTTGGAGGCTGATCTGGCAGCGACCGAAGCCACTGAGTCACATTTCACTGGCTTCGAGCAGCACGTCTGGAAAATATCATAGTTTAGGGCCAGGATGTTTGTCTGGAAGAATATTTAGAAAGTGGTTTTATTAGTGTAAGTCCCCGAACAGCCTCTGAAGTGTTTCTGTACAAGCGTCAAGGTTTCTGGAGAAGCATCCATACATACTTGCCAACTCACAGGTGAAATTACTACACTTTTGGGGGTTTTATGCACCAGCTGGTTGTGTACAGATAATAACCCCGGCAGATCTGAATTCTAACATTGACTTTATTCACCAAAAAAACAGCAAAGATGCTAAAAAAACACCACACAATCTTTGGTAACACAATCAACCAATATCTGATTAATCTGTCACTTATTATATAATTGCGTATTAAGTGAAATTAATTTTTAAAAAATGCCACTCACAGCTTAAAACACCTCAGTGTTATATCTATAATATGCAATTTACAAAATACAGCCAAAGATAAGCAACAAATACTCACTTATGAGAAGACTGATGCCACAGTTTTGATATTTTTCTTGAATTATTACCCAAATATTACAACTTGAGATGCAAATTTTACACAATTTTCTTCACCAAAAATCATAAATAATCATTAAAATCAATGCAGTACAGTGGAGTCCTGTTCATGAGCTGACAGAAATATTTTTAACCTCAGTCATGGAACATTCACTGCCATGTGGTTGTCAGCATGTCGTCCAAGTAAACTCCTGCTCACGTTAGCGCTAGTTGGAGGTCCTTAAGCATCACAGAAGTCTTTGTCATGGTGCCCGTTGCTAGATGAACCCTCACAATGCTCTCTGCTTGCCAACATGAGCTGTAGTCTGAGTGACGTCTCCTCTGGTCTCTACAGTATCAACAATAAAAGGCTCCACCTGGTGGAACAACCAGGTACTACAGCTGATCTACAACACATTCACTGACATACATGACCTTCTTCTTCTGACTTATTGGTTAGGTGATCATTAACATCCCTAATGACAACTGTTGGCAAATCATTTTCAGTCGAGTAACCGTTAAAATAGAGGTGAACGCTACATAGCGGAGCTGAAAGCTGAGATCTGAGGGGGCTGTTGTACTGGAGACATGCTAGGCTAGGTTAGCTTCCTGCTCCAACATGTTACACCTGCAGACTGAAAGTTGGACTAGAAGGTTCTTTTGACCTTCTGTCTTCACGCTAATGTTCTCCCAGGTTAAACCGCACACTGCAGGCTCGATCATTTCCAGACAGTTTCGGCCATAATTTGCTGGAAAATGAGAGAAAAAAAGGCAACAGAAGCCTCTTAAGGTGGATATTAATCAGAGGAAGATGATTTCTGTGAGGATTCAGGCTCTTCTGGATGTTTCTGTCCGCCTTAATTATCTTTACCCGAGGCTCTCAGACGTCCTTCGTTCTGTTGTTAACTTCCTTCTATTCAGAAAATCAGATTCTCGGGCTTTGAAAGACCTCAGAAATAGAGTTGCACAGGTTGTTTCCATTGACTAAAATATTGTGTATTCATTGAGGTCTACCAAGCAGACACAAAAATAGAGATGATGGAGCATCTCTTCTCTGAAACATGTTTCATATAGTAACTTTAGAAAGTCGCTGCTGAAAAAATCACCTCTTCTCAAGTATCTTGCATTTTTCACCATTTTATCATGTTTTTATTCAGATTTGTCTGCCAGTCATTGTGTTTTGCTCTCTTATGTGCTGCTATTTTTATTTTCTAAATGTGCTTAATAAATTAATTTCACTGGACTCGATCCACATGTAATTAAATAAATGATGTTTATTTAATCAATTAAATAATTTTTCAAGCAAAATTGCCAAACACAGTTTTAAAAGAAATTTAGAGGATTTGCTGATTGTCTTAGAAAATTTGTTGAACCTTTGAAAAGATATTTTAAAATGTCTTAAGTTTAACATCATGTCAACCAAATAATGCAAAAAAATCTATATAAAACACAAAGTAATTAATATAAAAATAAATAAAAACAAAGCTATGTTGCTTTCATGTCTTTAAATTGTAAAGTAGTCGGGTTAATCTCCGTAACTAATTATTTTATACGGTCTTAGGCACCATATTTTAGTCAGGTAAAGTTTTATTTTCTGTCATTTTTTGCAGGGTTTTTGTCCTTAATATTTAAATAACGCAAGTAAACTTGAAGTACAAGTAACACTACTGGCTCTTAACCCCAATATTTAAACTTTTTAGGTTAATTTCTAACTTCTCTTAATTTTCTGCTGGAAAACACAAGAAAATAATCAGTAATCAAAGTGAGGATTAATTGCATTTGTACTGAATATTGAATTTTAATTAAGTTACAGTTTAACCTCATGGATGGCCAGTTATCACCAGTGTAAATCCAGCCTAGAAATCCTAAAAAGTTCTTCAAATTTCAAGTTTAAACTGGTTCAAGATGCAGAAGTTAATGGCTGATGACAGATTTTTTTCATTTTTAAGGATGTAGTAACGACTAAAAACACGAAATGGACTTACTTCCTGTTAGGAAACAGTATTCACCCCATGTTGAGTTTTGTTGATCCTTGGGAAGCAAATATCAGCTTAATGTGATGCTGACGATGTAGAAATTAATGGCTGTTAATACAAAGATGCAAGGAAATACTGTTTATTATATTTTTTAAGGATTAATTCAGACTGAAACCTCGTAGGTGAAGGTTGGATTCTTTAAACCTGCTTGTTTCAGGATAAACCGATCAGTCGTTGGGTTGAACTGTTGGGTAAACCTCTTTATTTTCCTTCTTGTTAAACAAACATGGTCTCTTATTCTTACAGCTGTTCATGTTTTCGACTCCTCCTTGAGTGTTTTGATTTGTTCCGTTTCCGGTGAGTGCAGCGAACATCTCTCCCAGCTAAAGGACTCAGATCGTTCACTCCTTCGGTGCTCTCAGTTTATTGTAGAAGCTGAAACCTGCTTTATGTAACACACTTAAACCTCCCCTCCGACTCCGGCTCTTTGCTCTTAAGCTTCATATTTCTTCAGCCGTCTGGAGGGAATGCAGGAATCTTCCCCCTCTCCTTATTTTTTCCTTGGCTGCGAGGTAAAGCCACGTTTCCCAGCATCTCCGGTTTCACGGTCGACAAAGAACCTCGACTTTCCCGAAGCGAGTCGCCGGCTGGAGCCGAAGAATTTCCCCAAATCCCAGCCGGTGCAAAGCGAAGGGTTCTGCAGGGCGAAAAGAAAAAGTGGAGTCTGGATACCGAAGCCGTGAGGTTATTCCCTGAACATGTTGCAGCCACATTGTTCCTCTTTATGAGCTCTGGGGAGACGTTTCACGGCGAGAAGCTCGACTTCACATCCAGTCCGACCGAGGCCTCCGGAGACCGAAGCAGGCGGCCTTTAATTAGAGCGGTGAAATATTTAGTGGTCTGAGATGAAGTAACGCAGCTGTAAAGTATCACAGCACTGAGACAATCCATATTCTGACTCTGATGCAGGCAGATAAGAATGTTTTCAACTGGATTTATCCATTTTAGTGGATGTAAGCAGCTCTGGACAGGTAGATATGTTGTTATCTGCTGCTGGCTTTAATTGCCTCTTGCAGTTTGACTGGAGTTGATTGACAAGAAATTAATTAGATGATATTTAGTGACTCAATTTCAAGGAAGAATATCAATAAGGTCTAGGTGTCACCACCTAAATTTGAAAAAAAACAAAACTATAAGCAACCTAAAAATACTGTCAGTGACTTCATTAATAAAACTGTAGAGTCCGAGCTTTATTATGTGTTTTACTCAGGTAAAATTGTGTTTAATCTAGTTTTTTTTGGGGTTTTCATCCTCAATATTTAAATTACTTAACCTCTTAATCTCAATATTTGAAGTTTTTAGGTTAATTCCTCAGTATTTTTATTCAGATTTGTCTTGTAGTCTTTGTGTTTTACTCTCTTATGGGTTTCTATGTTTAATTGGTTTATCTCTTGCTTGTTCTAAATGTGCTTTTTGCATAAATTTGACTGGACTCGTTTGACACGTAATTAATTAAACAATATTTAGTTAGCAAAAACAACAGACAGTCTAAATATCGCCTCTTAAATTAGAAATAATGAGATACAAACAAGCTAAATATACTATTTCAGCGTCCCCATTAATGTACACTGCAGAATCTGAGTCTTAGTATGTATTATAGGCAGATAAAATTGTGTTTTCTATCACTTCTGTTGGGTTTTAGGTCTTAATATTTAAATTACTCTGAAAAATTTCCATTATAAATAACACTGCAAGGTCTGAACCTCAATATTTGAACTTTTCAGGTTAATTCCTAACACCAGTCTTATGTTTCTACTGGAAAACACTTTGGTGAAACAGCATATTGTGACTCTGATGCAGACACATAAGAAGGTTTTATTAATTTTCTTTATTTTAGTGAATATTCTGTAGTCTCTGGTTGGTTCTATTCTCTCTGATCCATCGGCCTGTTTTTCTTGGAACCCGTGAAATCTACTTACTTCCTGTTGTGAAGTGATGCAGCGAGGGAGGAAATGATATTCACCCCATGTTGGGTCTTACTGGTCCGAGGGAAGGAAATATCAGCATCATGTGGTTCAGAAGCTGCATGTTCTGGAGGTAGAAACCCAGAGAACCCAGAGACCTGTTTACATGAGATCTATCAGTTATACTGCCAGCTGAGCGGAAACCACACTCCTCTAGTCAGTTCAGACTTTGTTATTGTTTGATTTGAGCGATACGTAGCAGAAATAATGTGAAACAAGCTCAACAAGCGAAATTCACTGGATTTCAGTTGACTTTTATGTGAATGTTCTTAAGAAACATTTTAACATTTCTTTTTTCCACCATAAAATATTCAAAGATTTCCCAAAAATGTTGAAAATGTAGACATCAGAAGTTTCACCTTGAAAATATATATCTTGTTCCACATTTTCAAACTTTAAACCGGGTCACTTTTGACCCACAGGACGACACGAGGGTTAAAACATCATGTGACTCTTCTTCAGCCCAAAATGGACCAATCATGTTCCTCCTACTTCACTCAACAGGTTGCTTTAATGGAGAAGGATGAGGATGATAAAAATGGACCGGAATGCTGGTGGAAGCGTGTTAATATATTTATTTTACTGATCAATACAGCTGATTATTGATTAAAGTCTGCTGCACATTAGAGCTGTTAAACTTCATTTATTTAATAATGATATTTTATTGAGGTGCATTTATTTCTGACACTGTCCCATAATGCAGGAAATCAAAGTGAAAATAATGATATAAACTGAATATTCTCCATAATAAATACCAAAACAATGATTGATTTTCTAATCTGTGTTCTATTAACTCCATGCCAGGGGTGTAAAACTGGCCTAGCGGCAAATCAGAACCAAATCTTTCAACCTTTTTGTGCATTTTCTACATTTTCTGCACCACCAACTGGATGTATGTAGGTTCCTGTTGCAACACGATGCCTCCAGTCATCCTGCTGTAGCGACTTCATTCGGTGGTTTTAGTAACAAACCGATCAACAGGTTTACAGGTAAAACCTCAGCTGAGAATCTGTATTGCTGATCTGGCTGTGTAGCAACGGTTACCATGGTGATCCAGGCATACAGCGAAAGTTACCATGGAGATCTGGCCATGCAGCATCAGTTACCATGGAGATCTAGCCGTCCAGCGTCAGTTACCATGGAGATCTAGCTATGCAGCATCAGTTACCATGGAGATCTAGCCGTCCAGCGTCAGTTACCATGGAGATATAGCCGTCCAGCGTCAGTTACCATGGAGACCTGGCTGTGCAGCATCAGTTGCCACGGAGACCTGGCTGTGCAGTATCAGTTACGGAAATTTTCAGGTCATTTACTACAATGAAAATAGTTTTGGACTAATTTCCACTCTTGCAAGTTATTTTAGACAGATTTTTTTGGGACTTGCTTTGGGTCATTTACGACAAGATTGAACAAATTTTGGACATGTTTTCAGTCTTTTTTAACACGTTTTGGGAGATTTTGAGTAGTTTTGAACAGGTTTCAAGTTGTTTTGAACCAATTTCAACTCATTTTAACAGTATTTTGGACAGATTTTGAGTCATTATTGGCATTTTTTCATTGCAATTGAATCATTTTGAACAAATTTTGCGTTTCTTGGGACTTGTTCAGGGTTATTTTGGACTTCTTTTGGGTCATTTATGACAAGATTTAACACATTGTGGACATATTTGAACACATTTTGGCAAGTTTTGAACAGTTTGTTTCTAGTCAGTGTGGACAAATATTTACTCATAATCAAAAGTTTGAGTCCGTTTGGATGATATTTGAGTAATTTAGGACAAATTTCAACTCATTAAACACAATTTTCAATTTATTATCAAAAATTCAAGTCATTTACTACAATCAAAGTAATTTTGAACTAATTTCAACTCATTTTACAATTGAGACTTGTTTAGGTTTATTTGGGACTTCTTTTGGATCATTTATGAAAAGATTGAACAAATTTTGGATATTTTGAGTCATTTTGGATGGATTTAGAGCAATTTTGCGAAAACTGTCAAGTAATGTGGAACATTATTATGGAAAAATTTCAAGTGATTTAGGAAAATTCATCTTGTTTTGGACAAATTCTGAGAAGATCTGGATGAATTTAGAGTCATTCAGCAGAGCAGCCTGCACAGCGCTAACTGGGAGCTAACGGAGCGCTAACTGCGAGCTAACTGGGCTCTCTGCTGCCTCGGAACCTGGATTTCATCACAGAAATGACAAAACCAAGGCAGAAAAGACGCAGAGAGGCTGATCTGTTCCACCAGGCAGCAGAAGAAGAAGAGCAGCAGGTGAAGCAGGTCCACGTGGAGGTTTCTGCTGCAGATGTCAGGAGGCCTCTCAGTGGGAATCCTGCAACCTGTTGCAGGTTTTTAGGTGTAAAGCCTCTTAAGTTCAGAGCAGTAAACAAGTCACACGACTAATTCAGCTGTAATCACAACTCTGCTTCACTTCTGCATCATTCAGACGCACAGTTCCAGTGAAAACGAGAGCGGAAAGTGGAAACTAGCAGCTGATAGATAATCTGACAAATCCAGGAACCCAGTCCTCACACTGCTCGACTGAAACAAAAACAGGCCAAAAACTAATGTGCAACTACAAAAATCTGTTTTTACAAATAGTAATTAGTGTTTTGCCTACACAAAAAACACAGTTAAATCAGTAAAAATGTAGAGGGATTTAACAGAAAATGGAAAAGTTTTGCAAAGTTTTGCAAATTATTATTATTATTATTATTATTATTATTATTGTTATTGTTATTGTTGTTAATATTACTTTAAAGATTTTGGAGACAACTGGTTAAATGCAATAAATAGTAAAAAAAATTACAGATAATATTGAGAAAAAATTACTGAAAAAAATAATTGACAGGTTGATCATAACAAAAATTGGCCAAAACTGTAAATAATATTAAATTGCACAGTTTAGCTCTATTTTAAACAGCTGAAATATATTTTACAAATATTTGCTGTTTTTTTGCTTTGTTTTTTATAGTTGTTGAACATTACAGCATTCTTCATTTTATTTTATTTTACTTTACATATTTCTTGTATACTTAATTTTATTTTTTATAGTGCAGCTGCTAAGTTCTCATCCTATTTTGTTAAATTACAGACAAGTAATTTTAAAAAAAGTAAAATAAAAACTTTTTAAAAAATCATTTTGGGCAAATTTTGTGTCATTTTGGACCATTTGTTTTGAAAAATTTTGAGTACTTTTGAACAGGTATTGAGTTATTTTTGACAAATATTCTCAGTATTTGAAAATAAGTTTTGTTAAGTGGACACTAAGACAAACATAAAACTTCTAAGAACTTAAATCTGGAACATTTTAGACTGTTTGTGGGTAATATATGGAGTTTTTAAATGATACCAGAGACTCCTGTGTTTCTATGTTGAGGAAGTAAAAGGAAAAATGATGATTTTTGACTAATTTAGGACAAATTTAACACAAGTTTCAATTCATTATGGAAAACATTTCAAGTGATTTAGGACAGTTCATGTCATTTTATACAAATTCTGAGTAGATCTGACTGGTTTATAGTCATTCTGGACAATTTTTAACACGTTTTAGGAAATTGTGAGTAGTTTTGAACAGGTTTTGCAAATTATTTTGGACAGATTTTAAGTCATTATTGGCAATTTTTAATTCATTTGGACAAATCGAATGATTTTGAACAAACTTTACATTTCTTGGGACTTGTTGAGAGTTATTTGGGACAAGATTGAACAAATTTTGGACATTTTGAGTCATTTTGAGCCATTTTGAACATGTTTTGAGAAGTTGTAAGTAGTTTTGAACAAGTTTCAAGTCATTGTGGACAAGTATTGACCCATAATGGAGAAAGTTTGAGTTTGGATGACGTTTGAGTAATTCAGGACAAATTTCCAGTCATTTACTACAATTAAAGCAGTTTTGGACAAATTTCAACTTGTTTTATAAGTTATTTTAGACAAATTTTGAGTTATTTTGGACCATTTTTATCTTGCTTTGGGCAATTTAAATCATTTTGGGCAAATTTTGAGTTATTTTGGACCACATGTTTTGGAAAATTTTGAATAGTTTTGAACAGGTATTGAGTTATTTTGGACAAATATTCTAGTATTTGAAAATAAGTTTTGTTAATTGGACTCAAAAACAAACATTAAACTGCAGAGAGCTTAAATCTGGAACATCTTAAACTGTTTGTGGGTAAAATATGGAATTTATAAATGATCCTGTCTTTGTAGGTCCATGAATTAGAAGGAAAAATGCAGATTTTTAGGTTGGTATGAACAGAACATCCTCCCTGTTTGTAGAAGATCAGGTCTGAAAGGAGCTTTGAGACAAATTGAATTCATGCTGCATCTAAACAAGTAACGGAGAAAAAGCGGGACAGGAGGCGACATCCAAACGTTCAATTTGTCCACCAACACCTGCTGACGGCTGAACAGACTGGAACAAGAAAAGGTCTCTGCGAGTCACGGATGTGGGCGGCCAGCATTGTTTGGAAAACGTGGATAGGAAGACGAGGCAGCAGCAGCAGCAGCAGCCTACAGACTGTCAGGTCCACAAGTCTCGCTGCTCTTTGAACCCACTCCAACTTTTATTGGCCTCCCAGGGATCGTAATAAGGAACTAATTGATGGGCTTTGAGCCGAGGGAGGGAGTTCCTGCAGGAAGTCGACACAAATCAAGCCGAGGAGGCCTGGAGCTTCTCCAGCTGAGTGGGCGGAGAGACAGGAAGTCAGAAAACAGATTTATGGAGTTCGACTTCTCTGCATGTCGCCTCCGAGGATCTGGTGAAGCAGATAGTTCACTGAGCTGGAGAGACGACAGAAATCACACCGTTCAACACTTTAAATAGCTAAAACAAACCAGGAAGTCCAAGTTTCCTTCATTACAACTAACTGTAGCTACCACCAGATCTGTATTAATCCACCTGAGAAAGTAGTCCCCAACAGAACAATGGTTCCAGGAAGTCCTTTAAAGAAAATTAAGTTCTTTAAAGTTTATATCTTGAGTAAGAACTAATAGTCTGGAGTAACGGATTGAGTTATTTCAGACACACTTAGAGTTCTTTGGGTGTCATTTGGGACAAGATTTAACAGATTTTCGACAAGTTTCAAGTGATTTTTTTACAATTTTTTTTGTCATGTTTTGAGGTTTCAAGGCATTTTGGATGAAATTCAACTATTTTTG
>NW_026559304.1:0-32759 GCF_022539595.1 Amphiprion ocellaris | reverse complement strand
AATCAGAACCGGAGCAGGAAGAAAGAATAAATGCAGTTTAAAGCTTTAAACCAGGAGAGTCTAACTGATCTTAGTCCAGGTTCCACATCTAGTCCAGTCTGATCTCCAGTAAAACCAGTAAAACCACAGCATAATAACCTAGAAATAACCACAACTCCTAATGGTTCCTTTGTTTTAGTGCAGAAATGTTCACATTTCAGGAATTATCTTTTTACTAAACATCATGAACAACCTGAAATTTATGAAGAAAAATAAATTCAGTTTCATCAACATTCAGCCTCAGTTTATCATTTCCACATTACAACTTCCAGATCACAGAGTGTCGACAAAGGAACACAACATTTAGTCACCTGGAACTGAACCAGAGAGGATTTACTGGAGAATCACAACCACAAAATCAGACAAAAAACAACAAAAACAAGACTAAATATTACAAAAATGAGACAAAATGGCAAAAAATGAGACAAACAACACGAAATAAAACAGAAAAGACAAAAAAATTTGACAAAAAGTTACAAAGTGAAAAAACAAGACAAAAAGGAAACACAAAACTACAAAAAACAGACAAAAAATGACAAAAGTGAGAAACAAAACAACAAAACATGAGACAAACGCCAATAAAAGACAAAAAAAGCAAAAGCAACAAAAACAAGACAAAATATTAGAAAAATGAGACACGAAACGACAAAAGCGAGAAACAAAATGACAAAAAATTAGACAAAAAAGTTACAAAGCAACAAGAAAATGGAGAAACGACAAAAACGAGACCAGAAAGACACAAAATCACAATAACGTTACACAAAACAATTTATAAAGCCAAATACAAAATGACAAAAAATAAGACAAAAAACACAAGCAAGACAAAAAGGAAACACAAAACGACAAAGGGGAGAAACAGAACAACAAAAACATGAAACAAATGACAAAAGTCAGACAAAAAAAACAACAAAAACAAGCAAAATATTACAAAAATGAGGCACAAAAGTGAGACGGACGACACAAAACAAGACAAAAAAGTTACAAAGTAACAAAAAAATGGACAAACGACAAAAACAAGACAAAAAACAACGAATAATATGAAACGTAAAATGACAAAAATAAAACAAAAAACACAAAAAAATGAGAAACAAAATGACAAAAACAGACAAAAGTCAGACAAAAAACATGACAAAATATTACAAAAACGAGACACAAAACGACAAAAAAGTTACAAAGCAACGAAAAATGGACAAACGAGACAAGAAATAGCGAATGAAGCGAAACAAAATGACAAAAATAAGACAAAAAACAGAAGGGAGACAAAACGGAAACAAAACGACAAAAATGAGAAACAAAGCGACGAAAACTCGAGACAAATGATGAAAGTCAGACAGAAAAAGACAAAAAAACAAAAACAAGACAAAATATGACAAGAATTTTATCCATTAATCAAAATTTAAGTGTGAAAGAATCCAGATCAGCTGAATGTTGTGTTTTTATGACTTTATTCAGTCTTTTATACCCATTGAAGTCGTCTTTTCAAGCATAAATGTTGAAATTTCACTGGTTAAGACTCAAAACATACAGATTAGTTGATTATTTTTTCTGTTTTCTCCAGTTTAGAGCTGCACCAGTTTATCAGTTAATCATTACTAGATCATCTAATCATGTCTTAGTCATTCTTTCAGACAGTAATCTCACAGAATGAGCTGCTTTTCTGAGTTTTGTATGATTTTAATCAGGAATTAGGGAATTACTTCAGGTAAAAATTCCAAAATGAAAAGGTTAAAGCATGAAGTTAAGCTGGTTTTATCAATTTTATTTGATTTTAATCATGTTAGTCATTTTTGCCAAACAAATGTTCAGATTTTGTTAGTAAAAGTGCTAGAAAATGAGTCTCTTTTCTGTTTTCTACACATCAGAGCTGCAACAATCAATAGTTCATCATCTAAAAGTCATTTTCCAGGTAAAAGTCCCAAACATTTGCAGCCTCAGCATCATAAATGTGATATTTTTCTGTTTTTCTGTGTTATACGTGACGCTAAACTGGAGATTTTTGGGCTCTGGACTGTTGTTCAGACTAAATTTAGACCTGGACTTTGTATTTTTACTGATATGTTCTATTAAAAAGCAACAATCTGCAGATTAACTGACACTTTTCAGGTGTTGTCCTCATAAAAACTTTCATTCTGCTGAGACGTGTCCTCGCCTGCTGTTCCTAGAAAACAGCTGGAGGACTGACGGATGAATCCTTTGATTAGCGAGCCTTAATGAAGAGTAGAGGCCTGAAGTCTGCTGACGTTCACCTCAGCTCACCCCTCAGATAGTTCCTCCTCACTGAGCTGGAAGCAGATTTAACGTGTTGACGGTGAGAAAATCGTCGAATCGCGGTTCGTATCTTAAATTTTAACACAAATCATTTTAATTAAATCACATGTTGTCAGAAACATCCATTACAGCAACGACTACTAGTAGAAACAAGCTGAGTAACGCAGTGTGATTTAACTGTTAGAACCTTCATGTACGAACTAAGAACGTAACCAGTTTCTTGTTTTTTGGCCTGAAAACAACTAAATTGTAGCTCTAAATCTGCTCTGGTTGTTTGGTTTGGCTCCTTGTGACTTCTGTCTTTGCCTGAAAGGGAAATTCTAGGTGAGAGGTTGCTGTTTTTACAGTTTAGGAGATTCAAACATGTTTACAGAGAGTGATTTCCAAGAAATGCTAAAAATGTTCCAGAAGCACTTTGAGCCGAGCGTCACAATGGGACTACTGCTGTGATAATGGCAGACAAATTCTTCTTCTCCAAAGTGAAATTCTAGTGGAAGTATTGCTGTTTTGACACAGTTTGGACTTGTTGACATAACTGGACTTTTAGGGAGCATTAAAAATGTTGCAGGAGCTCCGGGAGCAGAGTATGACTGCACCAGGTGAATACTTGGATAATGATGGCCATGAACGACGGCTGTGAAGTTTAAATCAGGTCCATTTTGTATAATTTTATAGGCCGATTCTCAGAACTTTCTATTATTATTCTGATTATTCGTCCTGCAGAGTGCATGGACGTCTGCATCACCTTTTACAAAAACAGATCCAGCAGCCGTGGAGATGTTTCAGTTGGGCTCATCTTAATAATCAATAATTAATTCAATAATCAATGTGTTGTTCCTTGAGGCTTTAGATGACTCGTTTTTGTGACGGAGCTCATCATAGACTACGCTACACTCAGCTCTGTGTTTTCAGCCCACGCTGGGACAATAAACCGGTCTAGTGACACTCCTCCAGCTTTAGTTAACCAGGTTTCAGGGTTTGGAGGCTGTCAGGAGGCAAACTGAAGCTCCTGTTGTCTGATTTTTACCTTTTTACACTCCTGAAATCCTCAAACCCGGCCGTGCACGCTCTGCTTGAGGACCAGAGAAAGGTTAAAAGCAGCAGAAAGTAGGTGAGAGGATGATCTGAGCAGAGCGAACACTCCCGTCTTCCCAGCCGAGCCCACAGGTTCAGGCATGTCGTAAACCAGCGTCTTCAGTATGCAAATCAGACAGCACTTATCCAAGGCCTTTTTGTCTCCTTGAAGGCTGTGATAGACAGAAAACCAGCAGGAACAGGCCTGACAGCATTTCACAGCCAGCTGCTGTTGACTTTAGACCTGGAGGACTCTGATCGCTGGCAGCAGTTTGTAGAATAAATCCAGCGAGACGCTGTGTGGATCTGTAATTAATCTTCTGGTTTGGTTGATGTGATGAGTCACCGCTGAGCTGATCGTCACTGGTGCAGAACGACAGATGTTAAAGTCATGAAGGGTTTCTAAACAAACACTAAAACAGCAGCCAGGAGACGGATTTATCTCCCATCTCTGAGTCACAATCCAGACAGTTTGGAGAGAATCCGAAATATTCTACCGCTTTGTTTTCTTCAGATTTTACTGTTTTTCATTCTTCTTTATTATTGCTGCAGCTTTTTTGACAGTTTTATCATTTTTTTGAAGGAAAAATGTCTGAAATTCATTCAGTTCTTTTAAAAAAAAAAAAAAAAAAAAAAAAGTGAAAATGCCCTAAAAACCTGCCAGAACATGAGCTGACTTGTTTAAACGTCTGGTTTTACTTGCAGATATTCAGTTTAAAGGTCAGATGAACTTCCCCCCCTCCAACTATTTCTTGAAAAACGTGTATTTTTTTTGTCAGTTTTCTCTTTTTAATTCAATAAATAATTCCAGCTCTGCTTTTAATGTGCCAAAAACACGGTGAGTAAAACCTCCCAGTGACCACAATTTGGTTTGACTTAATAATTCTGACAGGAGGGACTAGAAAACCTTTCATTACTTGTTTTATCTCCATAAAATATCAAAAATCTAATGAAAATGCCTTAAAAACATGCAAGAATACAATCTGACATGTTTAAACATTTGGTTTTACGCTCAGACATTCAGTTTAAAATCAAAGAAACAGATTTTTTTCCCGCTTTTTCTTGAAAATTGTTTATTTTGTGTCCGTTTTCTCTCATTTATTCAATGAATAATTTCAACTCTGCCTTCAAAAGTTCACAGTAAAGCCTCACAATGGCCGAAAAGGAGCTAGAAAACATTGCATGACTTGTTATATCTCAATAAAATATCAAAAAACAAGTGAAAATGTGTTAAAAACTGCCCAGAACATGAGCTGACATGTTTTAATGTCTTGTTTTATCATGTGAAAACACAGACATTCAGTTTAAAATCAAAGAAACTGCCTCTTTTTTTACTTTTGTTTACTTATTTTATGTCTATAAATGATCAAAAACAGTCAATATCTCCTTTAAATCTGCCACTAACCCTGCTGACATGTTTTAATGTCTGGTTTTACACATTAAAACAGATTTTTTTTTTTTTTAAATTAAATTTTTCTATTTTGCATCACCTTTATCCTATTAGGTTAATGAATAATTCCACTGTTGCTCCCAGTGATGGCACCTTGGCTTCTGGAAACGGTGACTTCCTGTCTGGGCAGGAAGTAGTCCAGTCTTTCCCAGTAAAACCTCCCAGTGACCACAGCTTGGTTTCACTGAATAATTATGACAGGAGGGACTAGAAAACCTTTCATTACTTGTTTTATCTCCATAAAATATTTTTAAAAGGTGAAAGTAGGTTTAAAACCGCCCACGACATGAGCTGACATGTTTAAATGTCGTGTTTTATCATCTGAAAAACAAAGATATTCAGTTTAAAATCAAAGAAACTGCCTTTTTTTAAATCACTTTTGCTTCAAATTATTGTCTCTTAATAAGTTGAGGAATTCGATTCTTCCTCTGTAAGGCGAATATTTCCCGCTCCTGTGATCATGTATATTTCATTTCTGGACTGTTGGCTTCAACAACTCGAGCAGTTTGAATATAAAAGATCCAGAGGAGCTAAAGGCTTCACCACGGTGTCATTTATTTTTAATATGTGAACAATCTGAAACCAAACAAACAGTCGGTGACTAAACATGGAACTGGTATGTTGAGGTATTAACCCTCGCAACCACAAAACCCAGCAGAGGATCACGTTATGTAAAATACTGGCAGAATACCAGGATCATGGAGTGATTCCTGTTTAGCCTGCTTCTTGTTTTTTACACGACTTTGTTCAACTCCAATTGTTTTCATAGATTTTCCCATTTCTTCAAAATCACTTGGTTCAACATTTAAAAATTCTCTGATCAGACTCTACTACTGTTCTCTCTGAGGGCTTTTCTAGTTAGTTATAGCGATTAATCTACTAGTTTAAGGCTATTTTATGAGCAAAACTATACAAGAAACCCAACAAACAAAGGATTGTCTGGATCCAATCTGAGCAAACTTCACTTTTATTCATATTTCATGGGGATTTTTTTTGTTTTTTCATAAAGCAGAGAAGACATTTTTAAATTCTTTTTCCTTCTGGTCATAGTTGTTCTGGACTTTAGATTGCAAAGCCTCCTAAAAACCGACCACAGAACTGCGATTGGAGCACCAGAGAGTCTTCATGTGGATGTTTTCTCATCTCTACGTCCTGCTTTGTTCTTTCAGTCACGGGAATAAGGAAGTCTTCTCCTGTCTGGGGATCCAGCTGGCCGTCAACTTCTTCCTGGACCGGGGCCACTCCGACATCACCGTGTTCGTCCCGTCGTGGAGGAAGGAGCAGCCGCGACCCGACGTCCCCATCACAGGTACCAGAACCTTTTCTACTTCCTGTCCAGACAGGAAGTCACTGTTTCCAGAAGCCAAGGTATCATCACTGGGAGCAAAAGTGGAATTATACATTGACCTAATAGGAAAGAGATGGCAGAAAATAGAAAATTAGGTTTACTGTGTAAAACCAGACATTAAGACATGTCAGCAGGGTTAGTGTGGCAGATTTAAAGGAAATATTTACTGTTTTTGATCATTTATAGAGATGTTTAGAGATGTTTTCAAGCAAAAGTGAGAAAAAATAATCAGTTTCTTTGATTTTAAACTGAATATCTGCGTGTTTGAGACTGAAAAAAGCATGTGAAAATACCTGAAAACAGTTTTTCTTGTTTTTGTTCAGGTATTTTCACTTGTTTTGTGATCATTTATAGAGATGTATAACAAGTTATCCAATGTTTTCTAGTTCCTCTTCGGCCATTGTGAGGTTTTACTGTGAACTTTTGAAGGCAGAATTGGAATTAGTCCTTTAATTAATGAGAGAAAACTGACACAAAATAGATTTTTTTTCAAGCAAAAGTAAAAAAAAAATCAGTTTCTTTGATTTTAAACTGAATTTCTGCATTTTTCAGATGATAAAACCCAACATTTAAGCATGTCAGCGCATGTTCTGGACAGTTTTTAACACATTTTCACTGTTTTTTAAAAAATTCTTCATAGAGATAAAACAAGTAGTGAAATGTTTTCTAGTCCCTCCTATCAGAATTATTAAGTCAAACCAAGTCGTGGTCACTGGGAGGTTTTACTCGCCATGTTTTTGGCACATTTAAAAGCAGAGCTAGAATTATTTTTTGAAATAAAAAGAGAAAACATTTTTCAAAAAGTAGTGGGGAATAGTTGAGGAATCATTGTAAATTTACTTCCAAACACACCCAGTGAAACCTCACAGGGACCAAACACTGACAGACCAAGTAGAGACTAGAGAACATCTGATTTTAAACTGAGTATCTGAGTGTTTCAGACTGTAGAACCAAACATTTAAACAGTTTTAAAATGCTTCTTTGCTTATTTTTTTGATCATTTACAGAAATTAAATACATAGTCCCTCCATATAACTGGCTGCTATATTTTAAACTGAATGATTAATGGACAAACCGGTTGATCAAAGTGCTCTTTATTCTGGCTTCAAACCCTAAGAAAAGATGTCGAAGCTCCATGAAACAAGCAGGATGTTTGGCCTGATTAAACTGCTGAGTTTAGCTCTGAAAGGGGAAAAACGCCTCATAGGTTTAGTTGTTTTCAAAATGCAAAATAAAGATCTTAATCTGCCGCCTGTGCAGCTACAACTCAGAAGATAAACCTGTGGGGTTTTCCAGTTCACCTAAAGATAATCATTTCACCACGTTAGTCGCCTACATCTGAACTCCTGCATGCTGCTTGGTGTTCATCAGCAGATTGTTGGTGCTGACAAAGCTGTGATGTAGAATGTTCTTTTAATAATCAACCAGGTTAAATCTGTCTGCTGGGAAAACCCCAGAATAAAACACAACCACAGCAGGATTTATTTAAAGCAGCTGGAATCAATGTTTCCTTGATAGTGATGGATGAAATGATGATGTGATCATTGGTGGATGTTCATGAACCTGAACAGAAGCAGATTTATCATCAGTTTCAGCTCATTTTCAACTCGGCTGTTTTCATGCACCTTCACTGCTTTCATAGCGTCAACATTGACCTCAGCAGGAAACTTATAAAAAACTGAAAGCTCTAAAAAAAACACCAACCGTAACTAATGTTCAGAACAACACAAACACAGTTAGAGACAAACTAATAAACACAGTGAAACATTAGACCCCTATGAACACCAACATCTAGACCTCTATGAACACCAACATCTAGACCTCTATGAACATCTAGACCTCTATGAACACCAACATCTAGACCTCTATGAACATCTAGACCTCTATGAACATCTAGACCTCTATGAACATCTAGACCTCTATGAACACCAACATCTAGGCCTCAATGAACACCAACATCTAGACCTCTATGAACATCTAGACCTCTATGAACACCAACATCTAGACCTCTATGAACACCAACATCTAGACCTCTATGAACACCAACATCTAGACCTCTATGAACATCTAGACCTCTATGAACACCAACATCTAGACCTCTATGAACATCTAGACCTCTATGAACACCAGGTTCTGGTTCCTGCCAATGAGTCCACATCAACATTTTGTTAAAATGTCTGAAAACTGGAACCTTGTCTGGTCAAACTTTAACCCATCAGGTTCTACTGATGTTAGAGCCTCAACAGTTGGTGAAATGTCGACCAAAGACTGTATTTTAATAGAAATATGGATCCATCCATAGATATACAAACTTAGAGTACCTTTATGGAGACACTAGACCCCTTTGCCTTCAACATTTTGCACTTTTACATTTTCAAGATCAAATAATTATTTAATTAATAATGTCATTTTAGACTGTCTGAGTGATGTTGGCCAGGTTTCGAGTACATTTTTATTCATTTTGAAACAGAGTTTTAACAAAGAAGATATTTTTTAGTAACTTTGGATATGTTTCAAGTAATTTTGGACAAATTTTGCCAAATTATGGACTGGAAATCATGGATTTCTACTAATTTTGGACAGGTCTTTATTGTTTGTTGGAACAATTTTGATTAATTTGGACAAGTTTCAATCAAGATAGTAAGAAACTGGAGCCACAGATCAGATTCCCACCAATGAGTTCACATCAACATTTTGTTAAAATGTCTGAAAACTGGAACTTTAACACATCAGATTCTACTGATGTTAGAGCCTCAACAATTGGTGAAATGTCGACCAAAGACTGGATTTTAGTAGAAATATGGATCCATCCATAGATATACACTGACAGGAACTTTATGGGGACACTATACTACCTTTGTTCAACATTGTTATCTGAAACAAGACTAACTGACCCTCCATCCACTGATTTTACGTTTTGTAGATCAGCACATTCTGCTGGAGCTGGAGAAGAAGAAGATTCTGGTTTTCACGCCGTCGCGACGCTGTGCAGGAAAACGTGTCGTCTGCAACGACGACTGCTTCATTGTGAAACACGCCTTCGAGTCGGACGGCATCATCGTGTCCAACGACATGTACCGAGACCTGCAGGGAACCAAGCCGGAATGGAAGCGCTTCATCGAGGAGAGGCTGCTCATGTACTCCTTCGTCAACAACAAGTCAGTTCTGCCTTCATGCTTCCATCCTGAATGAATGTTAAATGACTCGGAGGAAGTGTGAGGTTGTAAAGTTGTGTTTGTTTGAACCTCATGCAGGTTCATGCCTCCTGATGATCCTCTGGGCCGATATGGACCGACCCTGGAGAACTTTCTGAGGAGGTTTCCAAAGACTCAGAAAAAACAGCAGTGTCCTTATGGTGAGAGAACTTCATCAACTAGAAAAGCCCTCAGAGAGCGCAGTCCTCCTCCAAGACTGCTCATTCCCCCATATGTCATTTTTAGAAATGCAGCATTTGTTTATTAGATAATGATGATCACAAATCACAGCAACATAGAATGTGTCCATTTAATATAGATGTACCCACAAACTAAATGACCTTGCTCTAAACACAGGCATGTGTTCTGCATGTGTACATTATGTACGGATACCGGATCACGTGATCTAAATACACAACCGTTAAAAGTTTGGGGTCATTCAGACAATTCCATGTTTTCCATGGAAAATGACTTCAAATCTGTCCACAGTGATTCAGCGTTTGTCTAAAATGATAACTTGTCTGAAACATCTCAAAAATGGACTAAAAGAACTGAAGACCTGTCCAGGTTGTCTAAGATGACTCCAACGTTATCCTAAAAGATTCAATACTTCTCAAAAATGACTAAAATATCTTCAAACTGCTTTAAAAATGGTCTAATGACTCAAAATTTGTCCCAAATAACTCGAAACTTGTGTAAATTGATTACAAACTCATCCAAAATTACTCAGTTTGTCCAAAATGACTAAAACATCTCCAAAAAGGGCTCCAAAATCATCCACAATGACTCATAATTTGTCCCAAATAACTCCAAACTTGTGTAAATTGATTAAAAACTCATCCAGAATTACTCACAATTTGTCCAAAATGACAAAAACCGATTAAAAACTCACTAGAAAACAGAAAAACATGTCCAATCTGACTCCGAACTGGTTCAAAATACCTTGAAACTTCTCCAAACTGACTCAAAAATTGTCCAAAATGCTTCACATACACTACTGTTCAACAGTTTGGGGTCATCGAGACAATTCCATGTTCTCCATGAAAACTCCCACTTTTATCCATGTGCTAACATAACTGCACAAGGGTTTTCTAACCATCAATGAGCCTTTCAACATCATTAGCTAACACAATGTAGCATTAGAACACAGGAGTGATGGTTGCTGGAAATGTTCCTCTGTACCTCTATGGAGATATTCCATTAAAAATCAGCTGTTTCCAGCTACAATAGTCATTTACCACATTAACAATGTCTATACTGGATTTATTATTCATTTAATGTTATCTTCATTGATAAAAATGCTTTTCTTTCAAAAATAAGGACATTTCTAAGTGACCCCAGACTTTTGAACAGTAGTGTACTTCCTGCCTGTTTTGTGTAAACACTGCCTGCAGTTCAGCCAAAGAGTTGCTGAGTTTTCATCATGTGAGTGTTGGTCACAGCTGAGTCATTAACAGCTTCATGGCTGCACCAAGATGTGCAGAATTTTTATTTTTTACAGAATCTGGTTGTTGTTCACAGCCTGTGTTTGTTTAATTAGAATAACATGGAAGTGAAATTAGAACTTCAAGGACAAATTAGAAAGTTTTTTCAGTTTCTTGCTCTGATCAAGACGCTGTAATGTTTCAGGTTTATTCATTATTTTGAACACACCTTTCAAACTTGCTGGCGGCTTCAACAAGAACATGAAGTCTGCAGCGTTAATTACCACAGTTTTGTGGTTTGAAATCAGATTTTCAGTTGGTTTTCAAGGAAGTGTTTTTCTTCTCTGAACTGTACACCAGATAACACCGTCAGTATGTGTTCATGACACCTTCCAGTGAATTACAGCCCAACCCTGTAGATGGCTGTGAAACCGTAAACAGTGCGGTGTGACAAAAGAGAACAAACATTTAACACCCACACAGCGGTTTGTGAGAAAGTTGTGTGTCTTATTTGGATACAGCCATGAGACTTCTTTACTTGAAGAAAGCACTCATGTAGTAATTCATGTAGAATTACATGTAGAATTCACCTCCTTAACAGCCAGGCGTCCCTTACTTCTTTCCTGGAAGGAGTAGGAACCTTCCAGCTTCACTGAATGGATTAGAGACACCAGGCATTTCCGAAGGATGAAATCTTGAAAAAATTTGTGGCAGAAATCACAGCAACATAGAATGTGTCCATTTAATATCGATGAACCCACAAACTAAATGACTTTGCTCTGAGTACAGGTGTGTGTTCTGCATGTGTACGTTATGTACGGATACTGGATCACGTGACCTAAATATGTAGCAGGCGGCGGGAATTGATGGGACTCAGAAACACCCCCACAATTTAATCAGTTGTTCCTTGGATCATTTCTGATGGATAAGTCCTGATAAGTCCTCAGAGGTGGATTTGTAGTAGGATCACAATCATGTGATCATCAGCAGGCGATACTACAAATCCACTGCTGAGGACAATTTTTTTTGAAGATTTCAGAGTTTAATGTATAATAAAGTTCAAAGATCAAAATATCAAAGATCACAACAAAGATCTTTTGAAAATTTTATTACACATTAAACTAATCAAAAAGTAGCGACCAAATGATATATTTCAAAATTTCAAGCTTCCAGAAATTCTATTGTTTTTACAGACAAGTCGATTGATCAGTCGAGAAAACAGTCAGGAGAGGAATCGGTAATGAACTAGACAAGCACTCAGAGAGCGCAGTCCTTCTCCAAGGCTGCTCAGTCATTGGATCATTTCCGACGGATGAAATCTTTAACAAATCCATGGATCCAGACTATAAGCTGCATCACTGCCAAAATCTAATCACTTGGTCCTTGTGTCATTTCTGACCTTCCCTGAAAATTTCATCCAAATCTGTTTGTCTGTTTTTGAGTAATGTTGCAGACAGACAGAGGGAAACACAAACATATGGCGATCACCACATAACTTCGCCAAGGAACACGGCGGAGTTTTGTGACAATGAATTTTAAAGGAAAGAAAATTTAAGGTTTTGTAGAGAAACAACATGATTGTTCAACTGGACTTCTCTTGAAGATTCTTGAAGATTCTTCAGGGGCCTAGAAGATTTCCTTTGAACAGCGGAGTTATGTGACAATGAATTTTAGAGGAAAGAAAATTGAAGGTTGTGAAAAGAAACAAGATGAGAGGTGGAACATCTTCGAGAATCTACAAGAGAAGGCTAGAGAAGTCCATTGGAGAAGTCCATTGGACTTCTCTTGTAGATTCCTGAAGACCTTCTTGAGATCCTTGTGTCATTTCTGACCTTTACTGAAAATTTCATCCAAATCCTTTAGTCTGTTTTTGAGTAACGTTGCGGACGGACGGACGGACGGCGATCGTCACATAACTCCACCACATTCCTTGGCAGATTAGTAATGACTGTCTCATCAGGACATATATGTATATATATGTGTCTGACACTTCTGCAGTCTTAGATTGATCACATATAGGACGATCACATGTAAGATCTGGGCCTTGTGGTTGAATTGAGGGGTGGGGTGGGATGGGAGAGGAACCTTAAATACAGGGAGCCCTTGACTTGCGTCGGAATTCCGTTCCTTGGTAGTGACATAACTCGATTTTCACCGTTACTCGGAACTCACATACTGTGACGTAAGTGGCGTACAACAGACGGATGTAAACAAAGACGACGTATTCGTCCGCTCCACTCGCTAACTAGTTCCCGCATGAAATTTGTCTTAATGTCGCAAACGCTGTACGTCGGAATGATGGAACAACACTTTCTAAATAAATTTATGGGAGATGGCGACGTATCCACGGAACGGCGTAGGTCAAGGACGGCACAAACCGATGACCTGCTGTAGCCTCAACACTTTTTTGTGCTTTCCTACCTGCCATGTGTGCCGCAAACAAAATCTATTCTAATGAAGTTAATGGAAATCTTAATAAAAACTGTTAAAAAATAAAAAAGAGAAAGTGCTGCTGTGATAAAACGTTCTCTTCTCCTTCCAGGGAAGAAATGTACGTACGGCATCAAGTGTAAGTTCCACCATCCTGAACGAGCCAAACAGTCCAACCGCACGTTGGCCGACGAACTCCGGGAGAACGCCAAGAACCCGTCGGCGGCCCAGAAACCAGGTCCGGCTCGCAGCAGTCCGGTCCCCGGCCAGAGCCTGCTGCAGGTGGAGGACATGGCCCGCAACCTGAGTCTGGGATCCGACAGCAGCTCTATGAAGAAGGACCAGAAGAACAAGCACCAGGCCAAGTCGGGTCACCGCCAAAGCAAGAGGGTGTCGACCCGGAAGGAGAAGGTGAACCCTCAGAGTGACTCGGTCCGACTCGGAGGCTCTCAGGAGCAGCTGGACTCGGGTTTGGGTTCCATCGACAGCCAGCCGGTGGAGGCCCCGTGGCCGTACAGCGCTCAGCAGAACCTCCGGCAGCAGTTCTGTCCTCCGAGAAGCTCCTCCTGCAGCTGCTGCTCCCAGAACCATCCCTCTCATGGTGCCGCACCGGCCTTCCAGCACCACAGCGTCGGACCGCTGGGTTGCCACGGCGCCGACATGCTGCCATTCGGCCCGCCGCCCTACGGTTACCATGGATACCCGGTCAGCGTCCCCGCCTACAGCCAGCCGGCTGACTTCCAGCACAGCAGAGTCCACCAGCAGCAGCCATTCTGGTCCGACCCGTTCGCCGCCCATCCTCCAGTCTGCCTCTCGCACTGGGATCCTCCTCCTCCGTCATCGTTGGCATCGAGAAAACAACCGAGCAGCGAGGAGCGGGAAGTTGTCCGGAAGAAGCTCCTGGCTATCTTCAGCGCCCAGCTGGTGGATGCCGCCATGGACATGTTCCCTCAGATGATGGATCCGCAGAAGCTGGTGGCCGAGATCCTCATGTTGCAGAGTCAGAACCGCTCGCTGAGATGAGCCGGTCCGAACCTCGTCTTTCCGTGCAAAGACTGGAGCTAAACATGAGTTTGTGTGTTCGTGTATCGTGGTATCCACTTCGCTATGAACTTCTGTGGCGTCGCCTCAGTGAGATGTTTGGCACGAGGCAGTTACTGTTGATGCAAATTGTATCTTTATTTAAAAATGTCAAAGGAAAACTGGACTTTTATGTGACTTAATGGGATTCTGTTCAGGTCCAGTCAGTATCCCCTTTATTAGGTACACCATCGTAGCTCCATTTCTCTTCACGCTGAGACGTTTGCAATTTATTTCAGTAACAAATTTCCACCTAAAACTGAACAATATGAGCTCCGTGTTGGACTGGACTGAGGTGTACCTAATAAAAAGGCCTCTTGTACTGCGCAGATGAGGTGAATTTTGAATGTAAATACGTCTGTTTGTGTCATATTGGCACTGAGGACCATTCATGCTTTGGTTTGGGCAGCGATTCACTCAATAAAATAAAATCTTCATAAATAAGTCACTGTTTTTTTTTTTGTTTGTTTGGCACCAAAGTGATTTCCATTAGAAAAATAAAGTAAAAACATTTCTGAAGGAATTTTGAGTGTGTGAGTTTGCCGGTTAATATGTCCTGCTGGAATTAAACAAGGTGGAATTTATATAAGTGCATTTTATTTTGAAAAGCCAACTGCTTTTGTCATTTTATCATCTCTGAGCTTTTACTTTGAAAGTGCATCAATATTCTTTTCTTTTTCTGAGCTGATAAGACGGTGTATCTGTGTCAGTGCATTTAAAATAGGTGGGCAAACTTCTTCTTGGTTGGATAAAGCATTTAAAAACACAAGTTCTTGTGTGCAAGTGAACTCTAAGAAGTCCAGATCCAGAGGCATGCGTCTGAGAATCGAGAAGGAAGTCTCACATAAAGATGATTTAACAATAGTTCCTAGAACAGAGAAAAACAAAGTTATATAATGCAAACCACCAATGGGATAAATGACTGAACCTGACTGAAAGACTAGACTGCCCCATTAGACACTTCTTTTAGAACAAATTAAAGGAGGGTAAACATAGTAAACAGGAAACAGTTGAAAATATGGGCTGCATTTATCTATCATTGCACAATAACTCTTGATATAGCTGCTGTGAAAGAATGGTGGGTTATGAACAGAGCAGTCTAGGGCAGTTCATTTCAAGCTATTCGCTCACAGTTGTAACTACTTTGACTGCACTGTTTAAAACCTTTCAAGATCAGGAATAATTTAAAATGAATCAAACCAGAACATTAACTTGAGCAGAAAACACACATAATAAACAAAATGTTACCTAGACTAATTCAGGTTGCTAGGTGACCAGTTTCTTTACACTGCTCTGTGATTTAACTGCATTTTCGGGCGCATAAATCACACCTCCACCCATTTGTGCGTTTATAAAATTGTTACTCAACTACCCAGCTGCAGAACGTGCTGTCTGTATGACCTCATTACTGTACTAGCGCGGCTAACGCGGCTACGCTGTACTAGCGCGGCTACGCTGTACTAGCGCGGCTAACGCTGCTAGCGCTGTACTAGCGCGGCTACGCTGTACTAGTGCGGCTAACGCTGCTAGCGCTGTACTAGCGCGGCTACGCTGTACTAGTGCGGCTAACGCTGCTAGCGCTGTACTAGCGCGGCTCCGCTGTACTAGTGCGGCTAACGCTGCTAGCGCTGTACTAGCGCGGCTACGCGGCTAGCACTGTACTTGCAGCTGGAAGGTGAGTGTAGGCTCCGCCCCCTGCTGGGATCTTTCAGCAGTCTGGGCTCTTCCCTGCTGTAAAGTGAGCAAAGAAGAGGTTCAGGGTGTCGGGGAGATCTCTGTCCTGACTGACCTGTATGTCAGGGTTAAAATGCTGTAGTGTTATTTATGGTGGATTCAGGATTTTACACTTCAGGGATTCAAACTCTAATATTTCACAGACAATCTAACGTCTCAGTCGTCACTTTAAAGGGATTATTACCAAAGCGTCTCTTTTAAAAGAACTTCAGCCACTCTGAAGTCTCCTGGTGTCTTTTCACTGCTTGGCTTAATTCTTTTATTTGCATTTTCAAAAAGAAAAAAACCAAAACACCAATTCTGTTTGTATTTTGACTCATTTCTTTAATTGAATTTGCCATTTCATCTGTTTTAGGCTGCTTTTTGCTATATTTTGGGTTCATTCCTTCACGTGTGCTTTAAAGTGTCATACAAAGGGAGGAAACCAGGTTCAAATTTTATTATTCTGTGGTCATTTTACTCTAGAGAACAGTTTATGCTTACACAGATGTATATAAATAAAATTACTGATATTTAAAGATATTAGCTCGACATGTTGGGGAATTTTAATCGGCATTTATTTCACTATTTACTGTCATTTTTTAGCAGATTTATACATAATAGAGTCATCTCTTTATGGGTGTGGTATAAACAATGAATTATTCACCAAATTTACCACAACAAAAATGATACAAAATACTCATTTACCTGACTATAGTACAGAGCTAAAGTCATGACTCTATGAAACAATCCGTTATAACCCAGCAAACAAAGGATTTCTTTCTCTTTTTTATGATATCACAATGAAACATATCAATAGCAGTGAAACCTTGCCAAAATCGAAAGTAACCTCATAAAAAATAGAGGTTGGAAGCTATAAATCTGCTGCTTGATGCTTTATTTTCCCAGCTGAAGTTAGCTTCGTGTGTTTTGTGCTAGTTTTAATCAGATTTTTTGATTTATAGCTACGTGTGACCTGTTGTAGCTGGAGGCAGATCAGTGGTTTCTGAACAATAACCAAACAAACCTGCCCATTCCCTAAATGAATGGTTTGATAACGACCTAAAAACCGGGTCAGTCGATCAAAATGGAAATCTGGCAGAAAGTGAAGCGTCTGCAGCTGCAGGGGAATCATCGGCAATAAACACAGACCATTTTTATGGCAGTAAATGTACGATAATAAGCAGGTGTTGAAGCGTCGTCTGTTTATCAGAAATACCATCACTAACATCTTAAACAGGAAATCTGTCCTTCACTGATAAATGGAGCAGCACTGTCTACTGGGAATTTTCCATTTTTAAATAATTTCCAAGCAAATTTTACGCAAACTATTGAAATGTCTTAAAAAATTAAAAGGAAAATGTGAATTTGGTTTATTTATACTGATGGTTCTGTACCAGGTAAACTCAGCTGTGGTTTTAATCCTCTGCTTTATCTTTGACTCCTCTGGAATCTATACCTACCTTCAAGCATGGAGGTGGCCTTATCATTATACTATCAATTTAACTGACTCAAGTCTGACTCAGAAAGACAACAAATGTTGAACGGCACCAATTCTGGTGCCGTTCAACATTTGTTGTCTTTCTGACTTGGTTCTTCAGGTTCTGGATGAGTTCAAGTCAGGACTTTGCGGAGACCAGTCTAGAACCTTCATTCTACCCTGATGGAACAATTTCTTTACCACATCTGTGTTTGGGCTCATTGTGTGGTTGAAACATCCAACTGTGTCAGAGAGACGACAAATTCGAATTTGTCGTCTGAGTTGGTCTTGAGTCAGTTAAATTGATAGTTTCATGATACTGCCACCTCCATGCTTGACGGTAGGTATAGTGTCCAGAGGAATCAAAGATAAACCAGAAGATTGAAACCAGAAGAACCCAACTGAGCTGGAAACAGACAAATTTATCCAAATATTAACATTTTTGTTTATTTATGATCCAGCAGGTTTAGTCATATTTTCAGAAGACCTTTAATAAATCTATAAAAGAACCAAAATGATTGTTTTTTTTCTGTGACAATGATTCCATCATAGTAAATTCAGAGTTAAAGAAGTCAGTTGGAAGCTCCAGACTGAATGATAAACATGGTTTTTACTAGTGGATGGAAACTGTTTGTATTCTGAACGATACTGAAACTCCAGTTTTACTCATGAAATTCTGATTACTGGTTTTGGGGAGTTTACACTCTTCAGATATTCTGTGAAACTAATGATGCGAACAGACTAAATTACCAGAATATCTGCATCATTAACCGGTCCTTTAAATACTCATTTCTTTCACTGGTTTAGTCATTATTTACAATGATGATTAGTAGTCATTTAGGAAGAAACTCAAAAGTATTTGATTGAGTTCTGAGCTGTTTGTCCAACCAGCAGCTTAAAGTCGCCACTTTGACCTTTTGGAAATTATTATTTTTCACTAAAATCTGACATTTTTAGACCAGACAGTCAGACATACTTTTGTAAATGACAGAGCTTAATTTTAGTCTGATTCCTAAAATCCCATAAAAGCATGTTTTTACTGGATGTATGTCATGTTTAACAGACTCATTTCGGAGTTGCCTCAGTTGATACAAAAAATTGCCCCAAATCGTCAAAACTGACTCAATAATGGCCTAAACTCACTGAGGAGACGTCTGCATGGACAGAAATTCACTTAACAATTGTCCAAAGTGACTGAAATATGCTGAAAATTAAATTAAATTGACCAAATTAACTCAAAAATCGTCCAGATTGACTCAAGAATAGTCCAAGATGACTGGAAATATGTCTAAAAATATTCAAAAGTTGCCTGAGATGATGCAAAATTGGTCCAAATTGACTGAAAAACAGTCCAAAAACATGTTCAGAACCAGTCCAGCATACAGTCTGAAACCAGTCCTAAAGCACTTCTAGAAAGCCACAGAGCATGATACTGCCACCACCATGCTTGATGGTACATATAAATAAATGGTCCATGTGGGTCTCAAACACATTTGTAGTAAATATAAAACTGTTTTCCACCTGTATTTATGCTGCAGCTGTCATCGTGTCACTATTTAATCTGGGAAACTGTCATATTTTGTAAATTAATCAGAAGTTTGCTTGACAAACAGAGTAGCTCTCAAATAAATGTAGTAAAAAGTACACGATTTTCTCCTGCAGTAGAAGTACACAGTGGTTCAATAGTACCTCAAATATTTGTTGAAGTAAAATAAGAGAGTACACATTAGGAAATCCTCCACTATATGCAAATAGATGAGCGTCTCTGGAAGTGTCTGTTGGTTTAATGAAGGTTTCTGAAGCATCAACAACCAAACGTCTTCTCCACCATGAAACCACATTTTATCATCTTCAGCTCAGAAACCCACGTTCTGCTGCTGTTCCCCTGAACCAGGAAGAACCTGCAGCTATCAGATGACCCAGTTTGAGCTCCTCAGCTTCCAGGATTTGCATGAAGCTGCGTTTTCACAGCGCTGTGGTTGCTTCACGTCTGTTTGCACAGCGAGCTCGTTGGGCCTCTGGAGGGGAAAACCTCTGGCAGTCGGTCGTACAAACGGTTTTCCAGCGAAGAGCTTCTGCTGTACTTTCCCTGCTGGAGGTGCAAAATCATGTTCAGATACAATTTAATGACAAGAGGCCATAACTGCAGACAAACACACTTAAAAACCGACATTAAACACAACCTTTAAACCAGCTAACGGCTGCCAGAGGAGGACATTAAACTGTGAAAGTAGGTCACACTCTTTTAAAGATGCTGCATTTATGAAACATCAGAGTGCAGGAAAATCAAACTGGCGGTTGATATTTTATTAGGTTCTAATTGTGATGTAGGAATGTATTTAAATGCAGAAGTCATTTGCCCTCATATTATAATATTTCTGTGTTAGACTGCCACTGGTTATCGATCATTATTAGATGTAAAACTTACGTTTAAGATGAGATACGAAAATGTAGTCCTTTAATTCTGATCAATTTTGATTCAATGGACCAGTTTTAGTCATTTTAACTATTTTACAATTTATTTCTGACTAATTTTAGTAATTTTAACCATTTTAAATTCTATTTCTAAACAGTTTTAGTCATTTTGGCCATTTCTGGACACTTTTTAATTAATTTTGGACCAGTTTTAGTCATTTTAACCAAATGTTGACAGATTCACAGCCAGTTTTATGATAAACTTTTCCTTCATTTATGACCAGTTTTAGCCATTTTAACCATTTTAAAATTTATTTCTGATCAGTTTTAGTCATTTTAACCATTTTAAAATTTATTTCTGATCAGTTTTAGTCATATTAACCATTTTACAATTCATTTCTGACCAGTTTTAGTCATTTTAAAAGTTCTAAAATTTATTTGTGATCAGTTTTAGTCATTTTAACCATTTTACAATTCATTTCTGACCAGTTTTAGTCATTTTGATCATTTCTTAACAATATTTATTCATTTTGGACCAGTTTTAGACATTTTAACCATTTTAAAATTTATTTCGGACCAGTTTTAGTCATTTTGAACATTTCTCAACAAATTTTTATTCATTGTGGACCAATTTTAGTAATTGCAACCAATTTAAAATTATTTTATGACCAATTTAATGATTTTTACCAAATGTTGATGGATTTATAACCAATTCTATGACCAATTTTTTATTTATTTTGAACCACTTTTAGTCATTTTTACCATATTTAGATTGAGTTACAACCGGTTTTACAACCAAATTTTGATTCATTTTGAACCAGTTTTAGTCATTTTGAGCAAATATCTATTTAAAAAAAAAAAGAGAGACACAAAATGAAAAAACGAGACAAAACATTACAAAAACGAGACACAAAACGATAAAAACGAGATAGAAAATGACAAAAACGAGACACAAGATGACAAAAATGAGACATAAAACAACAAAAATGAGACAGAAAATGACAAAAACGAGACAGAATGACAAAAACGAGACACAAAATGACAAAAACGAGACACAAGATGACAAAGCGAGCCACAAGATGACAAAAATGAGACACGAAATGACAAAGTTGAGACGACATGACAAAAATTACACAAAAAAATTCAAAAACAAGGCACTAAATGACAAAAACAAGACAAAATGACAAAAACGAGACAAAAAAATGACAAAAACAAGACACAAGATGACAAAAAGGGCCAATGAACCAGGTCATGTTTGGGGCTACTCTGGAAAACAGTCTTCCTCCATGAGCTGGAAAACTCTTTCCTGCCTTCAATGACTGGATTTTCCAACAAGACAAGGTCAGTTAAAGCCTGGATGGAGAACCAGAACATTGGAACCATGCCTTGGCTGCTCAATCACCACATCTAAATCCAACTGAAAACCTGTGGAAAAATGGACAACCACCAGCCCAAAAACAAAGCAGATCAGTTAGAATTAGTGCAACAGGAATGGGCTGCTGTGAAGCAGAACAATGTCAGAAGCTGGTGGAGAACATCCAAGATGCATGGATGCAGTCATCAGAAACAATGGTTATGAATCAGTACTAACTCCTGTGTGGATCATGGGACTAAAACAGACAGAAAAGAAAACATGGAATCCTAAAAGCTGTTTCTGGCAGAACAATGCCATAGCTACTGATGGAAGAACTGAAGGAGTTCTGGTTATTATCAAGAAAACCATAGAAAATGTCAGATATCAGCTCTGAAATTAAACTCTTATCAGCTATTTTTGTTATCATTGAATTTGTCCAAACAAATGTACCTTTAGTGGGACCAGGCATTAAAATGGACACAAAAACGAGGGTGGTCTAATCATTATCTCATCTCATCTCATCTCATCTCATCTCATCTCATCTCATCTCATCTTATATCATCTCATCTTATGTCATCTTATCTTCTCTCATCTCATCTTCTCTTATCTCATTGTATGTCATCTTATGTCATCTCATCTTATGTCATCTCATCTCACCTTATCTCATCTTATATCATCTTATCTTATCTCAACTCATGTAATCTCACCTTGCCTTATCTCATCTCATCTCATTTTATGTCATCTCATCTCACCTTATGTCATCTCATCTTCTGTCATCTCATCTTCTCTTCTCTCATCTCATCTCATCTTGTTATGTCATCTCATCTTGTCATCTCATCTTATCTCATCTCTTCTCATTTTATCTCATCTCAACTTATCTCATATCATCTTATCTCATATTCTCTCATCTCATCTTATCTCATGCCATTTATGTTATCTTATCTCATTTTCTCTCGTCTCATCTTCTCTCATCTCATCTTATCTCATGCCATTTATGTTATCTTATCTCATCTTCTCTCGTCTCATCTTCTCTCATCTCACCATATCTAATCTAATCTTATCTTCTGTCATCTCATCTTCTTTATCATCTCATCTTATCTCATCTTATGTTCTCATCTCATCTGATCTCATCTTATCTTATATCATCTCATCTTATCTTATGCCATCTCATCTTATGTCATCTCTTCTAATCTCATCTTCATCTCATCTTCTCTTATATCATCTCATCTTATCTCATCTTGTTATCTCATCTTATCTCATCTTCTCTCATCTCATCTTATCTCATGTCATCTTATGTCATCTCATCTTCTCTCATCTCATCTTCTCTCATCTCATCTTATCTTATTTTCTCTCATCTCATCTTATCTTATCTTTTCTCATCTTATTTCATCTTATTGTAATCTGTCTGCAGCTTATTCAGCTTGTATGAGCCCAAACAAAGACTCAACAACCAAACATTCTAATTCTAAAGTGAGGATCTGCTGGTGTTTTAAAACTTTCTGTGAGGTTTTGTGGGTTCAGAACAGGCTGCAACAGAGCGACTTTAATAAAAACTGACCTGACATTCAAACATGTGGAGACAGTTCTACCCTAAAAACACTGAAACATTCCAGAGGAACGCTGATCCTTCTGCAGCTGGACTGACAGCAGACCTAACATCGCCACCGATCATCTTTAGAACAACAGAAACCCAGAGGAGGATGGGGGAGGAAGCGGATTCCTCTGGCTGACGCTACGTGGACGCTCACATACTTAACATGCCTTCCTGCTGCGTGAATCGTTCTGTGCACACGGAGGTAATATGCAAATCCTGCTGCATGTGTGTGCACGTCAGGACGTGATGTTCCTGACAGGTGGTGACAGGACGACATGAATGCATTTAAAGCCCCAGCAGGGGGTTGGATTTGGAAATCATTAAACCTGATGTCTTTTTGTGCTGCAGCGCTGGAACACTTAGATAAATTTAAAGAAAACTTTATTGAGATTAATTATTGTTACAGCAGCAGCAGTATGTTTAATAAAGGAGTAAACATGAAAACAAGACAGGATGTTAGAGGGTAAAGAGAAGGTAGAATAACAAATAAAAATATAGAAAATATTGTAGGACAGCTATAGATAATACAGAGCAACTTTAACTAATATAGAGCAACTTTAACTCCTTTAAAGCAACTTTAACTCCTTTAGAGCAACTTTAACTAATATAGAGCAACTTTGATATAGAGCAACTTTAACTAATATAGAGCAACTTTAATATAGAGCAACTTTAACTAATATAGAACAACTTAAACTTAAACAGAGCAACTTTAACTAATATAGAGCACCTTTAATTCATTTTACAGCATCTTTAACTGATATAGTATGGAAGCAAATCAGACTCATCAGATTCTGAATTTTAAAAGCTGCTGAATTTCTTACTTTGAATTTTTTTGCATCAAAATTTCGTATGTGAATTTTTTATGCCTGAATTTAGCTCATCAAAATTCTAAAAACCAGTTTAAAAATTCAATGTCTTCAAAATTCGCCATCAAAAAAATTGTCTTCAAAATTCGCCATCAAAAAAATTCGATGTGTTCAAAATTCGCCATCAAAAAATTCAATGTCAAAAAATTCGCTGTCAAAAAATTCGCTGTTCACATCTGGGGGACCCAGGCGTAAACAATCGATCCTGGCCAAAATCGAACCAATGCCCAGCCAATCACATGGCCCTCCTCCGGTCATGTGACGCAGACGGTTCACCTCACAAGACCGGGGTCAATCACAGCTACCAGCATGAACGACGGCGCTTCAGTGAGTGTATTAATCCTTTTTGTCCTGTATGTGGTTTGTTTTTGTGAGAGTCAGTAAGCTGTAATGCATGCCGTTAGCTGCGCTAGCACAGCGTTAGCCGTGCTAATACAGCGCTAGCACAGCGTTAGCCGCGCTAATAGAGCGCTAGCACAGCGTTAGCCGCGCTAATACAGCGCTAGCCACGCTAAAACAGCGTTAGTCGCGCTAGCCGCGCTAGTACAGCGCTAGCCGCGCTAATACAGCGCTAGCACAGCGTTAGCCGCGCTAAAACAGCGCTAGCCGCGCTAATACAGTGTTAGCCGCGCTAGCACAGTAATAAGGTCACACAGACAGCACGTTCTGCAGCTGGGTAGTTGAGTAACAATTTTATAAACGCACAAATGGGTGGAAGTGTGATTTATGCGCCCAAAAATGCAGTTAAGTCACAGAGCAGTAGGGTTGCCACCTTTCAGAAATGAAAATAAAGGACGCCCACCACGGCTCCTTGGGGCCACAGTTCAGTAAAATCGGAAAGATATTCACAGATTCAGAATTCCACCATCAATAACTCATTATAAACGATGCTTCTTTTCCATCGCTGCAAGGTAGACAATGTGCTACAAGCCTAGTTTTATCAACAGTAGCTGTCTTTCAAGCTGCAGAAATAACATTGGTGTCAACAGGAGCCAGTTGAAGGCTGCAGTGATTCTGGTGACACTACAGTGTATCAGAGAGAAGCTATTGAATAGTTGTGTCTCTCTTTGCTGTTGCAGCAGTTTTGCAATTTGCACACGGTCCCTGTTCACTCCATAGACATCAATGTTATTCGTGCAGCTTGAAAGACAGCTACCGTTGATAAAACTGGGCTTGCAGCACATTGTCTACCTTACAACGATGGGAAAGAGGCATCGTTTATGTTTTGACCAGTGTTGCCAACTCCTCAGTAAGGAAAGTAGCTATTGGCTGTCCTAAAGTCACTAGAAGTCGCTAAATGATGTCATCGCCTAATTTGCATAATTTCCTGTTTGCATGTAATTGTAATCAACGTTGTAGGAGAGACAAAAAGTGAGTTTAAAATACCCAAAATATGTTTCTGAACTAGAGGCTAAATGCAGTGATTTATTTTAGTGTGACAGTGAAGAAACATTTTCATTTCCATCCCGCTCTGTAAGCAGGACGGGATCTGCAGAGACTTTGATTCATCTGCCGTCTGGACATGGAGTGATGTGGGTCTCCTTCCTCTAATCAGACAGTGGGATGCTGCAGGTCACTAGACTGACCTCCTGTGCTTTGGAAGAGGAGGAGCTCACAGCGCCACCTGCTGCTCATTGAGGACAGTAACTGCAGAACGATCCCAGCTTTCATGTCAGACAGGGGCGGATCCAGATTAATTTTAGTGGGGGGCGGGGGGCACGGGGGGTACAACAGATATTTTGGGGGGGGGTTGTAAGTTTTAAAGCTGCTACCGACCTCTCGCTTTTACAAAGTTTTTTTCCATGTTTTTTTTTTTTTTGCTCTTTAACCCAATAGGAAAGCTGTATATGACCTTTTCATTTTGGACTGTTAACATTCAAATTATGATGGACTTGTTTCCTTGTTTATGTGAATTACAACATCATTAGCTGCAACATCTGCCTGTTCTGTAAAACTGGTAGCTCAACAACAGCATCCTGAGGGCAATTAAGTGACAAATATTGTGCAAGAACAGCAATATTACAACCCTGACAATTTCCACTTCTTAGAATGTTTACTGCCAATTATCACACATGAAACAAGAAATAATATTCTGTACTAATACTTCTGTACTAGCCAATACACAGTGAATAAATATTATCTGAAAGTCAGGTTATTGTTGTTTATCAGCACAATACAAAAAGATTAGACATATTCCAGTTAAGACTAGAATATCAGGATTTATGTAAATTTACCTCAATAATATGAATGTTCAGGTTAAGATTGTACAGTGATATTTATTATGTAAGTTTAACTGATTAAATTTAATGACTCTGCACTGCAATATTATTTATTATTTAGATTTACATCATTATTATAATATTTAGGGTCAGACCCTACAGTATTAAGATTAAGAAATCAAATATTGTATAAAATGTAAATACACTGAACTCATTTGGAGATATTTAAGTGAGACTCTACAATATTCTTTGACACAAATCTATCTAAATCAAAATTTTAATCATTTTTACTCCAAACATTTACTGGACTGATTTAAATATTAAAATCACTCCTTTCTAATTCTCTGCTGTACGTTCAAACCTGAGGCCTTAAATAGAAACACACAAGTATCTGATTGAAGGAACTTCTGCAGAGTCCTGGTTCCAGAACATGATGATAGAATTATAGACAAACTTTAACAAAAGCTGCCTGAGAGTTTACAGGTTTTTATGTTGGATTTCTTCAGTAATTTAATGAGTTATCAGCAAAAATCAAGTGTTCATTTGATGAACTTCATTTCCTAAAACATCCAGAATTGGAGCTCATATCTTTGGCAGCTGTAAAGTTTCTGCTCCTTCAAAGATCACAACACAATGAATGAATTCCTAAAACACTCTCAATGCTGGAGAGCGTTTGTGATGCTGAAGCAGTGATCAGTTTTTCTGTTTCTTCTCTGGAGATGCACAATGAGGGACGTCTGCAGCGACTGAGAAAGAGTCTCACCACATCCTGACATGAGAAAAAAGACTTTATTGAAGACTACAATGAGAAAAACTATCAGACAGCAGACGGCTGCATTCAAGGTGAGCTCTGAACATTTGATCTGGAACAGGAATTCAATCACGGCAGCATGAGCTTCATTTCAGTCTGTAGCTGCTGAATTCATGGATGAATCATCTGGCACTAGAGAGGAAGACCATCAAACATCCACGTCAGCTGATGGAGGTCCAAGAGGCTCACCCAACAAACAACCTACAGAGTGAAGACCTCCAATCTGATTGGACGGCCTCCTATTCAGCCACGTGTGAACAAATGCCTCTAAGTTGATTTGTTTTCTAAAATAAATCTAGTTTGTGTCCTAATCTATGCCTGTGTGTTTGCTTCTTTACACTGCTGTTAACAGTTTAGGCTGTAGATTGTTCCAGATAAGACAAGTACAAGATTCTTCAGAGCCGTTCTACCAGGAGTCTGACAGGAAGAACTCCAACAGCTACTGAATGTTCCTGTGGTCCCCTCAAGGCTACAGGAGGAGTCCTACGAGGACGAGCCGGTCCACCTGATGGCAGCCAGTCGCTGTGGTTCAAAGCCAACACCGACTACGTGGACTTCTACTGGACCACATCAAGGCCTTCAAACCGGACCAACAAGTTCAGCGACTCCCCGACTCGTGGGTCTGAGGACGCCGCCGAGCCTCGGTCCAGCCGGCCTCCTGTCTGTGGGTGTTTGAGTGCTGAGAGGTTTGTGGATGCATGTGAACGTTCTGTGTTGAAACAGCAGCTTTGGACTCAGTAACGCTGGGAAAAATCAAGAGCTCCTTTATTTGTGACTTCCACTAAAAAAACTGATGAAAATAAGTTTGCCAGGGTTCTGACTGATAACAGATTATTAAATAATGAAAGTAATCGTTTAAATATTCCTTTAAATAATCCTTTTAGGTCTACATTTCCTTTACACTGACTTTTTGGTATATGTACAAGTATTTAGGGTGGAATATACCATTAAGCCCAATGTTCAAGGGTTCTTCTGGGAACATACCATTAAACCAACCTTTTAGGTAAATGTTCCAGGATGTTGGGTAGAATATACCATCAGATAAACCTTTTAGGTCTACATTGGAAGATTTTAGAGTAGAATATTACTCCAAACCATCCTTTAGGTCTACATTTAAGGTGGAATACTCCTTTACACCAAGATTTTTTGGTCTACATTGAAGGATTTTGGGTGGAATATTCCTTTGAATGAACTTTTTTAGTTTATGTTCAAGGATGTTGGGTGGAATATACCACCTGTTTTTGTGTTGCTCCTCGGCGACCCTAGACAGCCGGGGTCCTAATGTTGTTTGAGCAACACACCATACTATGATGTTTTTACAATGATGGTTCTACTATGGAAACCAGTTTGACATGTTCAGGTGTTCTTTGTGTGAAAACTCAGAGATTTCAGGTATCAGAAGGTGGTTTTCAACTTCTTTGTTAACTTTCTGCCTCAACTTTAAACTAAATTTCCTTCACTAACCCCACCCTCTGGACTTCCAGGAAGCTGTGTTCCTATTGGGCTGTCCAGGTGGCTGCTTGGTGTTATCAGGAACACCTGAGCAGTTCAGTGTCTTCCTGCTTTATGTGGCTGCAGACAAACATTTCCTCTGTTTCTCTTCACCAGTGAACTGGGTTTGGCTCCATTGCTTTAGTTCGTTCTTTAGGTGTTGGCTTGCAGCTTCCAGCAGTAAAATCATCTTTAATGTGTTTCTTGGTGTGTTTTAGGGCTTTGTACTGGATAGTTGTCTTGGTAAATGTTGTTCTTTAGCCACAGTTAGCACATGGTGTTAATGTGTGCAGTGATTAGTGGATTTGGTGCAGCTGAGTTGTGTCTTTATCTTGGCTGTAGTGAGTCTTTAGAGGTTTTTGGTCAGACACATTCTGTATTCTTGTTTGAGAACCAGCGTTGGTTGTCCAGAAGGTAAGAGTTCCTGTCCTGATTCTCTGTTCTCAGAGGTTCTCTGGTAGGCTGCAGGAGACTTTAGTGTTTGGGTTGTACTAGTTTGGTTTTTGTATGGTTTCATTTGGACGACTATCTTGAGGCTCCTCCATGTGGTTTAGTGAGGTTTTCTGGAACAGTTCTACAAAGCAACCTGCAGCAGAAGAGACTTTGAGAGTTTTTAGGAAGTTCTGGAGACCAGACTTTAGAGCAGCAGAAACATTTGTCTGCAGTTTGAGCAGGAGAAGGTGAGCTTCAGAGTAGAAATGAGACGGAAACCTTCTTGACCCGTGTGGTGAGGTCCTGTACCAAGAGTTTGAGCAGGTTGTGAAGAGTCTGTAGTTCTTTGGTCTGAAAGCACAAGAATCGACTCATTAAAGGAGAAAACAGGAGATATTGTTGGTTCTTCTGTCACTCTGCAGTTTCCCTTAGACTGAATATCAAGTTTATATTTTAAATGATTTGCCATGTGAGCCCAAGAAGACTTCAATAAACTCCCTCCATCCCTGGACACAACACATTTTATTACCATGTTAAATTTTTTTTTTTTTTCTAAATATGTTTTGTGTTTTAATCATAGTTTTAGCATAGTTTTTTCTCTTTTTTCACAGTTTTGTCATCTGTGTAAAAGGTGCTGAACAAATAAAGCTCAATTGATAAACTGAATAATTGACTAACTCATGATTGTGATAACAGAAGTATTTTCATTGTGATTTAAGGGTTTGTTTCCTTTCTAAGGTTGAGGTTAAAATCTTGACAGAAAAAAAAAGATTAAAGAAATAAACTACATTTTAAAAAAGCAATTAAATCAAAGGAAAAAAACATTTAATACAACAAATCTTTTAAAAAAGAAAATTAAACATTAAATACAATTAAATTATATTAAACAGACAAAATAATTAAATAAACAGAAGATACAAAACATAATTATGAAATTAAACAAAATTTATTAAACAAAAATATGAAACATTGAAGATTAAATATTTTAGATAATTAAACATTTAAAAAATAAAAATTAAACAAGAATATTACACATTTTGTAAAAATACAAAACATTAAATTAGATTATTAAACCTTTAAAAATACAGAACATTGAATTAAAAATTAAATGTTTAATTGGAAAATTAAATCTTAAAGACAATAAAACTTTAAATAGGAATTAAACAGAAAATACAATGAGGCATTTAAAAAGAAAATTAAACATTAAAAGGTGGTAAAACATTTAAAAAGAAAAACCTTAAAGATTTAATCGAAAAATTAAACACGGGGAAAAAAAGGAAATTTTTCAAACAAGCCGATAAAACATTTGAAAAAACAATTAAACATTAAAAATACAAAACATTTGGAAATCAAATCAGACATTAGAAAAGAATAAAAGGTGAGAAATGAGCAAAACTAAACATTTAAGAAGAATCAAACTAAAGACAAAACATTTGAAAAGACACCAGTTAAACTTTAGAAGATCAAATTAAACAGAAGACAATAAACAAACAAACAACAATAAAATGATCAAAAGAGCAAAAACAGATAAAGGTCTGAAAGCGTTTTCTAGTCTGAAATGAAAACATCAAGTTGTTTCTTCAAACATTTCCTCTTTCTATGTCCTTGGTTTGATTGTGGACAGATTTACTAAGAACTCATTTCAGAAAACTGCTTTCCAGATAAAGTCTGCTCGTAGTTGAAGACATTGATCAAACTAATGTTACCTTCTGATCTCTACAAACTTTATTGTTCAGTGAAGAGAATCAAAGTTTGTTGAGGATTTCTAAAAAACCCACAGGTGAAGGTCTGAGAAGAACTCAGATGGATGATCTAAATGTGAAATCAAGACTCATGGTCACAAGTTTTAAGGCTTCTGTTAACCAGAAAGTTCAAACTAACAGAGAAGTACTGAGAAACTTCTAAAATTTCAGTCCTCAGACTGTCTAAAGGTTCAAACTAACAGAGAAGTACTGAGAAACTTTTAAAACTTCAGTCCTCAGACTGTCTGAAGGTTCAAACTAACAGAGAACTACTCAGGAACTTAGAAGATATCAGTCCTTGGACTGTCTGAAAGTCAAATCTAACAGAGAACTACTGTGGGACTTTGAAAATTTCAGCCCTCAGACTGTGTGAAAGCTCAGGTCCTGAGGACTCGGGAGGTCTGGACGGCTTTGGAAAGTCTTGGAACTGAGGGTTCAACCCTCCAGCACAAAGGCTGAAGTCCAGCCTCCTGAGAAAAACGGTCGAGTCGAGACTCGAGTTAAAAAAAAAACTCGAAAATGACAAAAAAGAGATGATAAATGCGCAAAAAAAAGAAGAAATAGTATCTGAGCGAGTAGCTCAGGAGGATAAGAAGAGGACTACCAAGTGGAAGGTCGCAGGTTCAAGACCAGCCACTGGCAGTTTTCCTTTCTTTGTCTTTGTCAGGATTTTAATGAAAATTTAAGGAAGTGTCTGGTCTTGAACCAGCGACCTGCAGCTCCATAGCAAATCCTAACTCACTGAGCTACAGATCAGATACAAAGAAATAAATTCGTCGTCCCTTTGGCATCGTAGTTTCCGAAGTGACCACATGGGTGGAGCCAAGGCGGAGTCTGGGTGGAGTCAGGGTGGAGAGTAGGCGGGGAAGTGGGTGGCGGCCTCCCCCCTCTACTCCCCCACCTCCCTCCACCACCCACCACACCTTCCCCCGCCCAACAAGTTTTTCGAGTCTCCACAAGTTCTTCGAGTCTCCATGGGTTTTCCCGAGTTTCTGGAGTTTCCACCAGGTCGGAGGCAGAACAAGTTGTCATGAAGAGGTGTTGAAGTCGACCAGGATGGACTGACTTTTTACAGCGACTAGAAGAGCAGGTCTTTAACCACCATCCATAAAATCCATGGAGTCGCTCCAGAGAAATGAAGGGGACGTCAACTTTTATCAACCTCCATCCAGATGTTCAACTTGATATCTTTGACATTTTTAGCACCACAAACCTTTAGTATCACACTTTATCATTTATTAGGACTTTATCAGAATCCACCAGCAGATTTAGTTTTTGTTGACAAACTTTATTCTTGTCGTCGTGGGACTGCAGTATTTAAAACTGTTCCTTCTATTTGACCTCATGTTTATTCGTTTTAGTGGAGAAAGTTATTTTAGTTGTCGATTAGTCTCTCAAAAACAAAGTAATAAATTGGTTTAGTCAAGACGTTTAAATTTCTTACTTTGTCATATTTTAAATGTGACAGAAAATATAAAAATAAAGCGTCTTGAGACGATTTGACCTGTAACTGGCTGTTATATAAATAAAACTGAATCAAAACTGTATGTATCTTGTAATGCTGGAGTAATTCAGCCATATATGTTGAAAACACATTTTCTTTTTCTTTGTCCATTAATCTGTTGATTGTTTTCTCCAGTAATTCATTTCTTGTTTTGGTTTATAAAATGTCAAACCCAAATCTATTCAGTTTACTGTCATAAAAACCAAAGAGATTTACATTCATGATGCAGGAATCAGGCACTTTTTCACTTTTTATTTTAGTTTAGTCAGAAAGATAGTTGATAATGTGTGAATTGTTGCAGCTTGTGAGCCGTAAAAGGTTTTAATTCTTTGGGGCCGAATGTCAGAAAACATTTAGAAACCAACATCCACGAAAACACTCAACAAAGACTTGAACATCATTAAAGGGAAATCCAACTTTTGCATGACAATGTCTAATTAAAGGACATTTATTTCCAACGTAAAGGTGTGATATTCATCCTCTGGAGCTTTCTCTTCACATCGTCTTCCACCCTGGACTGGTTTGGTCGGGAGCATGTGCAACAAAACATTTGAAAAACTGCACTATAACATCAATGAATGACACTGAAGTTTAATCTCTACATAAATGAGACTGAGTCTGGATGTGCTGCTCTGTCATTAACTCCTAAGTTTAGGGAAAGTTCAAACAAAAGAGGACAGTTCAGATCAGACTTGAGAATGAGCTAAGAGAGTTAGCTTTAGCTGAGCCAAAGAACATGTGGGACGCTTAAACCTAGCAAAACATTTCAGGACTTTTCTCTGAGAATTCTGAGAAATTATTTCCTATTTAATGACAGAGCTACACATCTTA
>NW_026559303.1:25000-32759 GCF_022539595.1 Amphiprion ocellaris | reverse complement strand
GACACAGTATAACACACTATAACACACACTATAACACACTATAACACACTATAACACACACTATAAGACACAGTATAACACACTATAAGACACAGTATAACACACTATAACACACTATAAGACACAGTATAACACACTATAACACACTATAACACACAGTATAACACACTATAACACACACTATAACACACAGTATAACACTATAACACACACTATAAGACACAGTATAACACACTATAACACACTATAACACAGTATAACACACTATAACACACACTATAAGACACAGTATAACACACTATAACACACACTATAACACACAGTATAACACACTATAACACACACTATAAGACACAGTATAACACACTATAACACACACTATAACACACAGTATAACACACTATAACACACACACACACACACACTATAAGACACAGTATAACACACTATAACACACACACACACACACACACAGCTGCTGTCAGAGTGAAGTCTCAGCGCTGTGACTCTCCTGTCTGTTCATGTTAGTGAGTTTTAATATTCCAGAGCTCTCAGGGAGCCTGAAAATGAAACAGCAGCAAAACACACACCGTAACACACGTTGTAACACACACACACACACACACACACGTCTTTCTGCAGCAGCTCTTAGTGCTTTGAGATCAACGCACCGAAACAGCAGAAATCCACAAAAACCAGTTTTCTAACAGAGTTGACTTTTAAAGGTTTCTGTTTCTACAAGAAGCAGCAGACAATGTTTCACCTCTTTCACTTGTTTTACCTGGTTTACCTGTTCCACCTGCTGCTCAGTCCAACAGGAGACATGAAGAACCAATTAATAATTGATCATAATCAGGAAGCCTTTTGACTTCAAAGCTGATAAAAACACGACGACACAAACAGGTTGTTAAATTAAACCCACAGGAGCTGAAGTTCACCTGAAAACACACCTTCAGCTCCTCCTTCAGTATATATCTGCTTAACCAGCCAGTTCTGACTGTATCTCACTATCATCTTGTAGTGTAGAATGGTCTGACTGTATCTCACTATCATCCTGTAATGTAGAATGGTCCGACTGTACCTCACTATCATCCTGTAATGTAGAATGGGTGACTGTACCTCACTATCATCCTGTAGTGTAGTATGGTCTGACTGTATCTCACTATCATCCTGTAATGTAGAATGGGTGACTGTACCTCACTATCATCCTGTAGTGTAGTATGGTCTGACTGTACCTCACTATCATCCTGTAGTGTAGAATGGTCTGACTGTACCTCACTATCATCCTGCAGTGTAGAATGGTCTGACTGTACCTCACTATCATCCTGTAGTGTAGAATGGTCTGACTGTATCTCAATCATCCTGTAGTGTAGAATGGTCTGACTGTATCTCACTATCATCTGTAATGTAGAATGGTCTATCTCACTATCATCTGTAATGTAGAATGGTCTGACTATCTCACTATCATCCTGTAGTGTAGAATGGTCTGACTGTACCTCACTATCATTCTGTAGTGTAGAATGGTCTGACTGTACATCCTGGTTCTGTTGATTGTAGGTTTTAACAGGTTTCTGGTTCTGTGCAGAATGATCTGCTGTGATGATGTCGAGGAGTCGACTATCAGACGGAGCTTCGGGGAACAGCAGCTCTACTGTAGATCTGATCTGAACAGACGCTCCGCTATCTGAAATGAATGTTTGTTTTCAATTTCACATTCCAGCTGATTTCCTCAGATCAGAGGTTATTACTGATGGAGTGTGTGTGTGTGTGTGTGTGTGTGTGTGTGTGTGTGTGTGTAGTAAACATTCATGGAGTTCCTGTAGCTGTTTGTCTTCAGCTGTGGCTGAATAAATGTGAATCTGTTGGATCTTCTACTCAAACCTCTTTATTACTGTGGAGCTCTGAAGAGTCAGAAATATAAACTGATTTCAGTCTGAAGCTGTGATGAACTATGGAGGTGCAGAGATTCACTGTTCTACCTGATATATGAACAAACCACTGATGAGTCATTTCCTGAATTTCCACAATAACAGATGAGCCCGACATGAACACAACGGCTGATTTTCCTACATAGTGGAACTTCTGGCAGCTCCTGAAGAGGTTTTATCCAAAGCAGATAGATTTTATAACCTGTTTAGTTAATTGCAGTTTTATTTCCTCGACATTTGTTTATGAAATGGTCAGAAATAAAGGGAAAGTACAGATTTCTGTCACATAACAAACTAGAAAAAAGCCCTCAGAGAACTCAGTCCTCCACCAAGGAACACGGTGGAGTTATGTGACAAGCAGCATATGCCTGCCTGCCTGCCTGCCTGCCTGCCTGCCTCCCTGCCTCCCTCCCTGCCTGCCTGCCTCCCTGCCTGCCTGCCTGCCTCCCTGCCTGCCTGCCTGCCTGCCTCCCTGCCTGCCTGCCTGCCTCCCTGCCTGCCTGCCTGCCTCCCTGCATGCCTGCCTCCCTGCCTCCCTCCCTGCCTGCCTGCCTCCCTGCCTGCCTGCCTGCCTCCCTGCCTGCCTCCCTCCCTGCCTCCCTCCCTCCCTGCCTCCCTGCCTCCCTCCCTGCCTGCCTCCCTCCCTGCCTGCCTCCCTGCCTGCCTGCCTGCCTCCCTGCCTGCCTCCCTCCCTCCCTGCCTCCCTGCTTCCCTCCCTGCCTGCCTGCCTCCCTGCCTCCCTCCCTGCATGCCTCCCTGCCTCCCTCCCTGCCTGCCTCCCTGCCTCCCTGCCTCCCTCCCTGCCTGCCTCCCTCCCTGCCTCCCTGCCTGCCTCCCTCCCTCCCAGCCTGCCTCCCTCCCTGCCTGCCTCCCTCCCTGCCTGCCTGCCTCCCTGCCTGCCTCCCTCCCTCCCTGCCTCCCTGCCTCCCTCCCTGCCTGCCTGCCTCCCTGCCTCCCTCCCTGCCTGCCTCCCTGCCTCCCTCCCTGCCTGCCTCCCTGCCTCCCTGCCTCCCTGCCTCCCTCCCTGCCTGCCTCCCTCCCTGCCTCCCTGCCTGCCTCCCTCCCTCCCAGCCGGCCTCCCTCCCTGCCTGCCTCCCTCCCTGCCTGCCTGCCTCCCTCCCTGCCTCCCTGCCTGCCTCCCTGCCTGCCTGCCTCTCTCCCTGCCTGCCTCCCTCCCTCCCAGCCTCCCTGCCTCCCTGCCTCCCGCCTCCCTCCCTCCCTGCCTCCCTGCCTGCCTGCCTGCCTGCCTCCCTCCCTGCCTGCCTGCCTCCCTGCCTGCCTCCCTGCCTGCCTGCCTGCCTCCCTCCCTGCCTGCCTCCCTGCCTGCCTGCCTGCCTCCCTGCCTGCCTCCCTCCCTCCCTGCCTCCCTGCTTCCCTCCCTGCCTGCCTGCCTCCCTGCCTCCCTCCCTGCATGCCTCCCTGCCTCCCTCCCTGCCTGCCTCCCTGCCTCCCTGCCTCCCTCCCTGCCTGCCTCCCTGCCTCCCTCCCTGCCTGCCTCCCTGCCTGCCTGCCTCCCTGCCTGCCTCCCTGCCTGCCTCCCTGCCTGCCTACCTGCCTCCCTGCCTGCCTCCCTCCCTGCCTCCCTCCCTCCCTGCCTCCCTGCCTCCCTCCCTGCCTGCCTGCCTCCCTGCCTGCCTCCCTCCCTCCCTGCCTCCCTGCCTCCCTCCCTGCCTGCCTGCCTCCCTGCCTCCCTCCCTGCCTGCCTCCCTGCCTCCCTCCCTGCCTGCCTCCCTGCCTCCCTGCCTCCCTCCCTGCCTGCCTCCCTCCCTGCCTGCCTGCCTCCCTCCCTGCCTCCCTGCCTGCCTCCCTCCCTCCCAGCCTGCCTCCCTCCCTGCCTCCCTGCCTGCCTCCCTGCCTGCCTGCCTCTCTCCCTGCCTGCCTCCCTCCCTCCCAGCCTCCCTGCCTCCCTGCCTGCCTCCCTCCCTGCCTCCCTGCCTGCCTCCCTCCCTGCCTCCCTGCCTGCCTCCCTCCCTGCCTCCCTGCCTGCCTGCCTGCCTGCCTCCCTCCCTGCCTGCCTGCCTCCCTGCCTGCCTGCCTCCCTGCCTGCCTCCCTGCCTCCCTCCCTGCCTGCCTCCCTGCCTCCCTGCCTCCCTGCCTGCCTCCCTGCCTGCCTGCCTCCCTCCCTGCCTCCCTGCCTGCCTCCCTGCCTCCCTGCCTGCCTCCCTCCCTCCTCCCTGCCTGCCTCCCTCCCTCCCTGCCTCCCTCCCTCCCTCCCTCCCTGCCTGCCTGCCTCCCTCCCTCCCAGCCTGCCTCCCTCCCTCCCTGCCTGCCTGCCTCTCTCCCTGCCTGCCTCCCTCCCTCCCTCCCTGCCTGCCTGCCTCCCTCCCTGCCTCCCTGCCTGCCTCCCTGCCTGCCTGCCTCTCTCCCTGCCTGCCTCCCTCCCTCCCTGCCTCCCTGCCTGCCTCCCTCCCTGCCTCCCTGCCTGCCTCCCTCCCTGCCTCCCTGCCTGCCTCCCTCCCTGCCTGCCTCCCTGCCTCCCTCCCTCCCTCCCTCCCTCCCTGCCTCCCTGCCTGCCTGCCTGCCTCCCTGCCTGCCTCCCTCCCTGCCTCCCTGCCTGCCTCCCTCCCTGCCTGCCTCCCTGCCTCCCTCCCTCCCTCCCTCCCTCCCTCCCTCCCTGCCTCCCTGCCTCCCTCCCTGCCTCCCTCCCTCCCTCCCTGCCTGCCTCCCTGCCTGCCTCCCTCCCTCCCTCCCTGCCTGCCTCCCTCCCTCCCTGCCTGCCTCCCTCCCTCCCTCCCTCCCTGCCTGCCTCCCTGCCTTTTTGTGGTAGTTTTGGTCTTTTTGTTGTTGTTTTGTGTCTGTTTATGGTTGTTTTGTGTGTTTCTGTGTGCTTTTGTGGTCACTTTGTGGTTGTTTTGTGTCTCTTTGTGGTCGTTTTCTGTCTTTTTGGGGTTTTTGTCTTTTTGTAGGGGTTTTGTGTCATTTTGTGATTGTTTTGTGTCCCTTTGTGGTCGTTTTGTGGTTGTTTTGCGTCTCTGTGGTCATTTTGTTTCTCTTGCAGCATTTTAACTTCCTTCAGCTCCTTGTTTTGGTTGCTAAACATCATTTGTTCTTTGTGTTTTCCTCTCATACAGACCAATAATAATACAATTTTTTTCCCTTTTTGTCTGAAAGATTTAATTATTGCAGCTTTAAATATTTTTTGCATTGTCCTCCAACAAATGAGGATTAAAAAATGCTGCAGAGGAGTTAAAGCTCTCAGTTGCTCCTCTGAAATGTGCTCATTAAATTGAACCTAAGCACTGTTTTGTGTTTTTCTGCTGTCTGATGTGAAGCTGCTGGTTCTGCTGCTCGGTTTGAAAATCAGTAAAAACCAACAGCAGCCTGAAACCTGTTGTGTTTGTCTGAATGAAACTGAGGCTGGATGTTGTTGTGTTACTCTGTGTGTGTGTGTGTGCTATCAGTTAGACAAGTCATTATTCTTGGCTGACAGCGCTCAGCTCTGCTCCTCTGCCAGGTAATGAATTCTCCTCCAGATAAAGAAAATATAAAAAATCATCTTTAATTTCTCCGCCTCTCCGTTGTGTAAACTTGGATTCTTTCCAGCCGGCTGCCTCCTTGCCGCTACCCCGGCCCAGAGATGACGCCGACGCCGATGTCGCTCGGCCGAGGATGAAGAACCGCCGTGAAATATGACGGATAAACACTGAGCGTGCACGAGCGTGTGTGCACGTAGCTTCACACTATAATACAGACACCAGCAGGATAAAGTGAGCAGACAATTCATCAATAAGAAAACTGATCAATCGTTTCACCAAAACGCATCAAACCCACATGAAAACAACAAATAAGACACAAGAAAAAAACTACAAACATGCTCCTCCCTAAAAGAACAATAGCCAATCAGATCGCCTGATCTCCATATATTCAGACGCCAGTCACCACTTGGACGCCGGATTGTGAATGCACACAGTTAGTTCTGCCGTTTGTTCACTCTTGCCAATCCTAAGTTGAACCTTCTGGTAACTTTGTTTCCGCTCTTTTAGTTGGAACCTCATCCGCTCCTGTGGCCGAACCATTTGCCCCTCCCCGGACTCACCAACCACAACTGTTTTCAAGAGGACACCGGAATTCCCTCCACCCAACCTCTGTCTTCAGCCTGGATTTGATTCTGCCGTCGCTGCCTCTACCTTCGCTGCCTCTACCTTCAACTCCTGTCCTCAGCCTGTTACCCCCCTCTCTAGTCAGCAGTCCGTCCCCAGCACGAGCCAGGTTGAAGTATTAGTGTTGTTTAGTTAACGTTACCTGAGACCCTGTCATTTTTAGTGAGCTTAGTTGCTCTTCAGCTTTGAGTCTGCGTAGTTTTTCTAGTGAGCTAAATCTGTGGATGTTCTCAGTCATCCAGGTCATGATAAGTCTCAAGCAAGCATAAGTTATGGCAACTGGACTAACCTCGTGTGAGTCGAAAACGTTTCACCTCTCATCCAAGAGGCTTCTTCAGTTCTGAAAGCCTGGTGGGGAGTACCAGATATTTATCCACCAGGAGGGTGGTGGCAAAAACAAGTGGACAAAGACCCGAAACCAACAGACTCGTTAGGTGTTAATGTGAGTCGTTAGCCTTTGATGGGCGGTCGTTACCCCTCCCAGCCCTCTAGGAGGGTGGTTGGGGGTCACCTGACTGCAAGTGGGACAGATGGCTGCACCTCCTTGGGAGGGCTCTAAGAACGGCGTTGTAAGTGGGAGACAAGTGGTGTCTGAGGCCCCCTCCTCTGTTCAAAGATGGCCGTTCTAGTTTGACATGAATGGCTTCTTTTACCCCTCTCTCAAACCATCTGTCCTCTCTGGCTAGAATGCGCACCTTGTGGTCATCAAAGGAGTGCCCCTTCTCCTTGAGGTGGAGGTGGACTGCTGAGTCCTGGCCTGTGGTCGTGGCCCTCCTGTGTTGTGCCATGCGCTTGTGTAATGGCTGCTTAGTCTCTCCAATGTACAGGTCAGAGCATTCCTCATTGCACTGCACTGCGTACACCACATTGCTCTGTTTCTCCCTTGGAATTTTGTCCTTGGGATGGACCAGCTTTTGCCTCAGAGTGTTGCTGGGCTTGAAGTGTACTGGGATCTGGTGGGTGTTAAAGATCCTCCTGAGTTTCTCTGAAATTCCTGCCACATAGGGGATGACAATGTTGTTTCTCTTTTTGTGGTCCTCGTCTTTCTTATCCTCCCTGCGCTTTTTTGCTGTTTTGATAAAAGCCCAGTTTGGATAGCCACAAGTTTGAAGAGCAGAGTGAATATGTTTGTGTTCCCTTCTTTTTCCATCCGCTTCTGATGGGATGTTCTGTGCTCTGTGCTTTAGGGTACGGATCACCCCCAACTTGTGTTCTAGTGGGTGGTGTGAATCAAACAGGAGGTACTGGTCTGTGTGAGTGGGTTTTCTGTAGACCTCAATGTTGAGTTCCCCATTGGTTTCAATGCGTACCACGCAATCTAGAAACGCCAGACAGTTGTCTTGGACATCCTCTCTTGTGAACTTGATGTTTTTATCCACCGAGTTGAGGTGTTCTGTGAAAGGTTCGACCTCACCCTTCCTGATGGTGACCCATGTGTCATCCACATATCTGAACCAGTGCCTCGGGGAGTGGCCACTGAATGTTCTCAGTGCCACAATCTCCATTTCTTCCATGTACAGGTTAGCTACAATGGGGGATACAGGGGATCCCATGGCACAGCCGTGTTTTTGCCTGTAGAAACCATTGTTGTACTGGAAATAAGTGGTGCTGAGGCAAAGGTTAAGGAGGTCACACACCTGTTCGGGGGAGAGGTTGGTCCTCTCAGACAGAGAGTTGTCAAGCAGCAGTTTTCTCTTTACTGTCTGTATTGCATCTCCAGTGGGAATGCAA
>NW_026559303.1:0-20000 GCF_022539595.1 Amphiprion ocellaris | reverse complement strand
TAAATCCACAGATTGAAATATATTTCAGGTAATAACTGAAGTTTGAGCAGAACTAAAAGCATTCTGGGAAATGTTGGAACTGCAGGAAGACTAAAAGCAGCAAACAGAAAAGACGACGACTGAAAATGAAACTTTAAAGTTGTGCTACAGAAAAAGCTAAATTTGCAGTTTCAGGTGGAATTCTGAGAGAATCTTTCATTAAAGTTTTATCAGAGCAGAGCTGCAGCTAAACAGCGACGACAATTAACGGCGTTATCACAGCGCTAATAAGCAGCCAACACATCCGGCTAATCTCCCTCTGATGCTGGATTCATTATAGATAGACGTGAACCGTAATGACATTTATGATTTAAATATGACCGAGACCACAGCCAGAATAAAAATGAGCTTTAATCACCTGAAGCTGGAAGAACAGAGTTAAAGAACTAAAGTTTCCATCTGTTTACTGGAAGATTCGTTAAAAACTCTCATCTCTGAGGTTTAACTGTTCAACGCGATAATCTGATGTTTCCACAAACTTCACAGATTTAATCTTTTAAATTAAACTAAACTTTGGTTGAAAACTAAAAATCATAATCTTTCACAAACTAATAAACTGTAATTCCTAATTTTTGTTCAGTTTTCACTCAGACATACGATTAATCAGTTACTCATTAACTAGCAATCAGCGATAATTGATTAATCAGTTACTCATTGACTAGTAATCAGTGATAATCGATTACTCAGTTACTCATTAACTAAAGTGATAATTGATTAATCAGTTACTTCATTAACTAGTAATAAGTGATAATTGATTAATCAGTTACTCATGAACTAGTAATAATCAACTATTCAAATAATTGATTAATCAGTTACTCATTAACTAGTAATCAGTGATAATTGATTAACCCCTTAAGCGCCAAAGTCGCAATATTGCGACAAGCAACATTGCTGAACATAACAAGCCATAGCTGCAAATATGGTGCCTCATGTAGTTACTACTTCACACCAGGAGATGGCGGACATCTGGAACTTCAATCTGAGCATCATTTGTGGGCGTGTTTTCATTCAAAGTTTTGGAGTTTATAGCGTTTGAAAACCGCCTCCTGGTCGAGGAGATGAGGGTTGCAGTCGGAGCGCAGGAGAGCACAAGACAGCGCGAGAAAACTCACCAATCCTGAGAGGTCTGTTCACCGTTGACAAAGTATTTTGTCAAGTAATGGCTGACTCAGATTCTGAAGAAGAATATTCATCCTCTGATGAAGATGTTCAGTCGTCCAGTGAGACAGAAAGTGACGCTGCGTCTGTGCATAACGGCAGCGAGTCCGTGCGCCCATGACAGTCCACAAGCAGCACATACTGGAGCCCATGCTTTGCTTCAACGTGTCCAGGGTGGCAGGAGGGGACGTGGTGGGTGTAGCAGGAGGGGACGTGGTGGGTGTCGCAGGGAGGGGGACGTGGTTGGTGTAGCAGGGAGGGGACGGGTGGGTGTCGCAGGAGGGTACGTGTGTGTGTCGCAGAGGGGACGTGTGGGGTGTAGCAGGAGGGGACGTGGTGGGTGTAGCAGGGAGGGGACGTGGGTGGTGTCAGCAGGAGGGGACGTGGTGGGTGTCGCAGGAGGGGACGTGGTGGGTGTAGCAGGAGGGGGACGTGGTGGGTGTAGGCAGGAGGGTACGTGGTGGGTGTCGCAGGAGGGACGTGGTGGGTGTAGCAGGAGGGGACGTGGTGGGTGTAGCAGGAGGGGAACGTGGGGGGTGTCGCAGGAGGGGACGTGGTGGGTTGTAGCAGGAGGGGGACGTGGTGGGTGTAGCAGGAGGGGACGTGGTGGGTGTAGCAGGAGGGGACGTGGTGGGTGTAGCAGGAGGGGACGTGGTGGGTGTCGCAGGAGGGGACGTGGTGGGTGTAGGCAGGAGGGGACTTGGTGGGTGTAGCAGGAGGGGACGTGGTGGGTGTCGCAAGGAGGGGACGTGGTGGGTGTAGCACAGGGGGACGTGGTGGGTGTCGCAGGCGGGGACGTGGTGGGTGTAGCTAGGAGGGGACGTGGTGGGTGTAGCAGGAGGGACGTGGTGGGTGTCGCAGGGAGGGGGCGTGGTGGGTGTCAGCAGGAGGGGACGTGGTGGGTGTAGCAGAGGGGACGTGGTGGGTGTCGCAGGAGGGGACGTGGTGGGTGTACGCAGGAGGGGACGTGGTGGTGTGTAGCAGGGATGGGGACGTGGTGGGTGTAGCAGGAGGGGACGTGGGGGTGTCGCAGGAGGGGACGTGGGTGGGTGTAGCAGGAGGGGACGTGGTGGGTGTCCGCAGGAGGAGGGACGTGGTGGTCTGTAGCAGGAGGGGACGTGGTGCGGTGTGCAGGGAGGGGACGTGGTGGGTGTAGCAGGGGGTTGTCAAAACACCGCTAATAGTGTAGGGTGGGGTAGTGGGGATGCAAGAACACCGTGGAAATAGCGGCAGATGCTGGAGAAAATGCACTGATAATAGCGGCAGAGGCCGCAGTGGTGTTCACGGCCCCGCCGTAAATGATGATCATGATGGCTGGGTTTGCTTGAGAGATGAGGAACAGTATCACAAGTGGATCAGACATTTTGATGAGCCTGCTGGGTATCGTGGAGAAAGGAATCTGACAAATTCTGAGCCAGGCAATGCCATCTTGATCAATAAACTAGGGCTGCAACTAACGATTATTTTAATAATCGATTAATCGGTCGATTATTTTTTCGATTAATCGATGAATCGGATTTAAAAAAAAACAAAAAAACAACACCTTTAATTGCCGCCTCTTTATTCGGAAAAAGACTTGGACTGACAGAGCAAGTAAGTGCACAAACAACAGGTTGCTGCTTGAATATTTTGATAAAATAATAATAATAAAAAATCTAAATGTAAACGATTGTCAAATAGCTTCAGTAAAACAATAAAAGTACACAAAAATACATACAAATGTATGCTATACACGTGCAAAATATGTAGGTTACTTTTTTTTTGGTAAAGTGCAAAAACAAGAGGTATTTTTGTTGTTTAAGAGACCCGAACTGTTGGAACAATAAATAAAGAAATGCAAATCAGTAAACCCAGTAATAGGATTTGTTTCAACATTAACATTTGTGGATTACTATAATTGTGGAGAACAAGTAAACATGACCACTATCACACATACTCACTGATGCACACACTCTGAGATGCACTCACTCACTCACTCACTCACTCACTCACTCACTCTCTTTCTTCAAGAACTTTGCATTGCAATGCAAAAATGTCAACATGCTCCTGGCTAAGGCTGGCTCTCTTTTTGGAGGTTATGTTTCCTGCTGCGGAGAACAGACGTTCAGATGGTGTTGAAGTACCAGGAATGCATAAGTAGGACTTGGCTAGCCTGGCCAACATAGGATATCTGTCTCTGTTAGCCTTCCACCACTGCAATGCATTTTCTTCTTTGGCAAGGTTCTTTTCTCCAAAGTATGTGAGGACTTCGTTTCTCACTTGGGTATGAACATCCTCCCCTTGACTTGCTCTGTCCTCGTCTTCACCATCAGAACCAAGAAGTGAATCCAGTAGGGTGGCAGGAGGTGTTGATTGAGCAGCTGGAGTATCGGTGGAGGTGCTACTGCAACTGCCATGCTGCTGCACATCCATCTCCCTTTTCTCTGCAAGTACCATTGTTTGCAATTTAGTTTGGACATGAAGGACTTCATCAGGTGAAAGAAACTTAAGTCTCCTAAACCTCGGGTCAAGGGCTGTTGCAAGAATCACAGTGTTAGGTGCTGTATCTGAGAAAAAAGTCTCCCCTTTCCATCGCTCCTGTAGCTGCTCTGTAGCAGTGAGTTGGAAAGCCCGGAGTGGGGCTGACTCGAAGGCAGCATTCTGGGTGGACTTCAATAGTCCCTTCACAAGTGGAGGTATGGAAGATACTGTTGTGTACTTCTGTCCACTCATGAACACAGTGGCACATTCAAAAGGCTTAAGAGCTGCTGAAAGCTCTTCTAGTAGGCTCCACTGTTCTGATTTCAAATCCAGGTACCTTTTGCCTCTCTGTGTGACAGAGCTGTCAGACAATGTTGCTGTTACAGGCCACCTCTGCTCAAGCAGTCGGCTTATCATATAGAATGTACTGTTCCATCTAGTGCTAATGTCTTGAACAAGGCTGTGCTCAGGTGTAGCCATTTGTTGTTGTTTCTCTTTCAGCTTAGTGCAGGCAAGCTCACTTTTCTTAAAATGTTCAACTAGACATCTTGCAGCCCCGATAGCTTTTTCAATGCTTGAATGCTTCAACGCAGCATTGATCACAAGTTGCAAGGTATGGCCACTGCAACGCACAGAGGACCACCCATGCTTCTCCACCAGGATGTTTGCCGCAGCCACAATATTGGCACCATTGTCATGCACTATGGCAATGATTTTACCAGGAGGAATTTCAAACCTAGCTACTACCTCCTCCAACCACTCTGCAATGTTAGATGCAGTATGTCTATCCTGCAGTGGCATGGTGGTGAGGCAGACTGACTGCATGTCCCAGTCCTCTGTGATGTAGTGGCAGGTGACCCCAAGGTACGCTTCATTGGCAACACTTGTCCATATATCAGCAGTGAGAGCAAGTTTGCTGCTGTTTGTGTTAATTGCGGTCTTCACTTCCTTGAAAGTCTCTTCATATATTTTCCCCATGAGCTTTGTAAAATGTGTCCTTGAGGGAAGAGTGTAACCTGGATGAAAGGTGCGGATCATTGCCGTGAAGCCTTCGTCCTCAACCATTGACAGTGGTCTCATGTCTGTGATGATCATGTTGAGGATGCTCTGGGTCAAGACAGTTGCTTGCTGTGGTGTACGTCTTTTTCATCACGAAGGCTGTCATTTTTTGCTGTTTTCTAATGAAATGAGAAAGATAGTATAGTATGAGTATGTATTATTGCACAATTTACAACAACTCAATAATTATCTTGTTTTATTTGCAGTATCAGGCATGTAAGTAGCCCAAAGAGCAAAACACACATGCACATATATAAAAAGTACAAGCACCAAAAAAAAACTTGAGTTCATCCCGCCTCACTCCAACACAGACCAGTATCATCACTCAGACTTTGCCAGAAAATTAAAACTTGATGCTTAATTATTACCATTGTGTGCAAGTTAAGTTTATAAAGCATATTTAAACCCTGCTTAGGCTGACTGAAGTGAAATAAAAAGTATATCTCGCGCGCACACACACACACGTGCCCCATCACTGTCATTAATCAGCTAACAGACGCTAGCATCAGGAGAACTACCAGAGAGACTCACGATACGTTTCCTCACTTTAAAACGGAACTAACGTAGGATACTGTAGTGACTTACCCTGTGGTTGAGCTCCCTTCATCCTCATCGGTGACTCCGTGTTTTCTTTTCAGGTGCTCTAGCATCACAGTGGTGCTCCCGTGCCATCTCATGTCGCTTTTACAAAGCTTGCATTGTACGCATTTTTTTGTCTTGTCAAGAGAGAAATGCTCCCACACTTTAGAATACTTTGGTCGAACTGTTTTGTCCGTGTCGGTCATGTTTTACTTCCCCTCTGAAAATACCGTCTCCGCTCTGCGTCCACCTCGCTCCGTTGAACTCGCTCTGCAAGTGAATTTTTTTTTAAAAACTTTATTTCAGTCAGCCAGCATTGACAAAGCTCTACACGGCTCCGCGACATGGCGTGTAACGCATGAATCGCGCAACACAACGAATCGATAATGAAATTCGTTGCCAACGCTTTTAATAATCGATTATTATCGAATTTTATCGATTCGTTGTTGCAGCCCTACAATAAACATCTGTAAAAGTTATGTAATCCATATGTCCGCCGCCTGCTGATGTCATAATATGCAAATTAGATGAGTGAATTTACTGCCATCACAAACTTTGGATCATACTGATGATTTTACTCATTTACAGTTTGGCTTTATCTCTAATCATTTTCAAGTTAAAACCTTTTGAAAAAGTGATATCAAAACTGAATATTTTATTGAAAAAACTGTGGCGCCTAAAGGGTTAATCAGTTACTCATGAACTAGTAATAATCAACTATTCAAATAATCAATTAATCAGTTACTCACCAACTAGTAATCAGCGAGAATTGATTAATCAGTTACTCATTAAGTAATCGGTGATAATTGATTAATCAGTTACTCAAATAGTAATCAGTGATAATTGATTAATCAGTTACTCATTAAGTAATTGGTGATAATTGATTAGTCAGTTACTCATTAAATAGTAATCTGTGATAATTGACTAATCAGTTATTCATTCAAGTCAAATCTGAGTCTATTCACACTCCAAAGTTCCAACTTGGTCAGTGGTTTTCAGAACTCGAGACTCAGGATGTTTACAAACGCCGACCCTCAGAATAATCTGTTTTATCTTCATTTCATCTCTCATCAGGTATTTCTTTGCTCCAGACAGGAAGTCTGCTGACACACAAAGTCATGTATCGTCTGCATAACTGTGATGATTAACGTTAAATTCCTGTATTATTGGACCCAAAGGGAGCATATAGACGTAGAACAGAAGAGGTCCCAGAACGGACCCCTGGGGGACGTCACAGGTCACGGATTCATAAATAACTCTAAACAGGACCTGATGAATCTGTTGGTTTAATTCTCTCTAAAGATCCTCATCTCTGTTTCTATCTGCTGCTCCAACATCTTCCTCTCAGCTCCTCCTCATTACACCTCCATTTCTTCATCCTCCTCCTCTCTGTAATGCGGGATACAGACACTGGGATCTCATGCGCTCCACTTAAATCCACTGATTTGTGGCAGTTTGAAGCATGGGCGTGCACGAGAGAGTGTGCACGTGTTAAAGGTGTGTTTCAGGCTCAGAATCCAACAAAAAAGAGTCAAATATTAATAAATAAAAGTTTCAATGTTCCAGATAAAGCTGCAGATTTCAGAGGATGAAGGAGAAACAGAAGATGAATAATTATATTGTTTATATTAATAAATAGAGAAATATGGAGAATAAAAGAGAAAATGAAGCTTCTGGAAGAAAACTAAACCTACAACCATGATAGCAGAGTAAAACATGACTCATTATCTGGAAATAAAGTCCAACATCTCTCCTTTCAGCCACATGGAGAATCCTGTGAAGAAGCTGAGGCTGAAACTGGGTTTTTATTTTCAAAACTGCACAGAAAAGTTCTGATCTTCACTCTCTGTTCACAGGATCATTAGTTTCTTTCTGTTCGGACTGAACTGTCATTGTGTGTCTCGTTTCTGTCATTTTGTTTCTTGTTTTTGTTGTCTTGTTTTTGTCATTTTGTGTCTTGTTTTTGTTGTTTTGTGCATCATTTTCGATGATGGGCAGTGCATGTTAGAGCAGAGAGCATTGTGGGAGTTTAGCGGCAACGGGCACCATGACAAAGACTAATGAGGACATTAATGACCTGAAATGTTCCACCTTTAAAGTGCAGGAGCTTCTGGAGAAACCAGCCGAAGCTCCTCTGACTAGAAGGTGGTGTAGGAAGAACGTTCTCACATCAACTCTGGTTGGAGTAACAAATATTGTCATTAAAATGTTGAAACATGTCCTAAAAGCTGAAAAAATGCAACTTTTTAGCAACTGTCACTGTCTCCTGCAATTTCATCGCAACTTACATCGCAATTTTTTTTTTTTAGAAAAGATGCCTCGAATTCAGACATTTTAGGTTGAAACAATCTGGAAAAAAGCCACAAAATCCTGGATTTTCAGTTTTCCAACAGTCCTTGAACGCATCATTTGTGACGTCTGTAACAGGTACATGTACTGGTGTTTCATAATTTGCTTGTAAATGTAATTTTTTTATGTTTTTTATTGGTATTTTATTGATGTTCTAACTGCAATTTTATAACTGGTCTGTATTTGCTGCTGCCTGTCTCGGTCAGGACTCTAGAAAAAAGAAGTTGTGAATCTAAACGGGATTTCTCCTGGTTAAATAAAAATACACACAAAAAAAGTCAGACATTTAAACTTTAACATGTAGAAGAAGAACTAAAAGGTCATTTATGTCAACATTACATCATTCAGCAGCTCAAACGATGACATGTCTCATAAATATGATGTCAGAAACAGTTTTATGAATTATTACGCTGCTTTTATTCTGGAGGTTCAGGAAAAGTCCAAAAACCTGAAAGAAAATTCAACTCCTCCATTCACCTCCTCTCACTGACTAATCTCCTCCTCCTCCTCTCTCTGACTAATCTCCTCCTCCTCCTCTCTCTGTCTGATCTCCTCCTCCTCCTCCTCCTCTCTCTGACTAATCTCCTCCTCCTCCTCTCTCTGACTAATCTCCTCCTCCTCCTCTCTCTGACTAATCTCCTCCTCCTCCTCTCTCTGTCTGATCTCCTCCTCCTCTCTCTGACTAATCTCCTCCTCCTCCTCTCTCTGTCTGATCTCCTCCTCCTCCTCTCTCTGACTAATCTCCTCCTCCTCCTCTCTCTGACTAATCTCCTCCTCCTCCTCTCTCTGACTAATCTCCTCCTCCTCCTCTCTCTGTCTGATCTCCTCCTCCTCTCTCTGACTAATCTCCTCCTCCTCCTCTCTCTGACTAATCTCCTCCTCCTCCTCTCTCTGACTAATCTCCTCCTCCTCCTCTCTCTGTCTGATCTCCTCCTCCTCTCTCTGACTAATCTCCTCCTCCTCCTCTCTCTAATCTCCTCCTCCTCCTCTTCTCTCTATCGCCTCCTCCTCTCTCTGTCTGATCTCCTCCTCCTCTTCCTCTCTCTGACTAATCTCCTCCTCCTCCTCTCTCTAATCTCCTCCTCCTCCTCTTCTCTCTATCGCCTCCTCCTCTCTCTGTCTGATCTCCTCCTCCTCTTCCTCTCTCTGACTAATCTCCTCCTCCTCCTCTCTATAATCTCCTCCTCCTCCTCTTCTCTCTATCGCCTCCTCCTCTCTCTGTCTGATCTCCTCCTCCTCCTCCTCTCTCTGACTAATCTCCTCCTCCTCCTCCTCCTCTCTCTGACTAATCTCCTCCTCCTCCTCCTCCTCTCTGACTAATCTCCTCCTCCTCCTCCTCCTCTCTCTGACTAATCTCCTCCTCCTCCTCCTCTCTCTGTCTGATCTCCTCCTCCTCCTCCTCTTTCTCTCTGACTAATCTCCTCCTCTTCCTCTTCTCTCTATCTCCTCCTCCTCTCTCTGTCTGATCTCCTCCTCCTCCTCTCTCTGACTAATCTCCTCCTCCTCCTCCTCTTCTCTCTATCTCCTCCTCCTCCTCCTCTCTCTGATCTCCTCCTCCTCCTCCTCCTCCTCCTCTCTCTGTCTGATCTCCTCTTCCTCCTCCTCCTCTCTCTGTCTGATCTCTTCCTCCTCCTCCTCCTCCTCTCTCTGTCTGATCTCCTCCTCCTCCTCCTCCGCCTCCTCCTCTCTCTGTCTGATCTCCTCTTCCTCCTCCTCCTCTCTCTGTCTGATCTCCTCCTCCTCCTCCTCTCTCTGTCTGATCTCCTCCTCCTCCTCCTCCTCTCTCTGACTAATCTCCTCCTCCAGGTGTTCTCCAGGATAAAGGATGATGAAGCCATCAACTCTCTGCTCTTGACATTTTACTAAAAACCCTCCAAGCCGAGACGCTCCTCTCTCTCTCTCTCTCTCTCTCTCTGTCTCTCTCTCTGTCTCTCTCTCTCTCTCTCCTCCTATCTACCTGCAGAGCTCGCTCACCCGTCGCTCGCCCGACCAGCTCGTTAAGATCTAGTAATTAGGGCTCATTTGTAAAGCCGGTGTAAATAAAGGGCCCATAATGGTTGGATATCACTCACAGAAACGTGTGTGTGTGTGTGTGTTATAATGTGTGTGTGTGTGTGTGTGTGTGTGTTCTAATGTGCGTGTGTTCTAATGCGTGTGTGTGTGTGTGTGTGTGTGTGTGTGTGTGTGTGTGTTCCAATGTGTGTGTGTGTTCTAACGTGTGTGTGTGTGTTCTAACCTGTGTGTGTGTGTGTGTGTGTGTGTGTGTGTGTTCTAACATGTGTGTGTGTGTATATGTGTGTTCTAATGTGTGTTTGTGTGTGTGTTCCAATGTGTGTGTCTGTTAGTAAATTATCTGCTGTCGTTAGCAGGAGACAACAGAGTGTTTGGAGAGTAAAGGTCTGAGTTTAATGTGAAGACGGAGTTCACTGCAGAACTGCAGGAAGAAAGAAAACTCTGAGAAAATGACTCTGAAAGAACCTGAAACTGTTTTAACCTGGATCAGACGCAGAAATTCAAACTGAGCTTTAAATAAATGAGTTTTAAATTCTGATAAAGACTCTGAACCACAACCCCTGGTTTAAAAAGCTCATTATCTCTAAAATAAATCATCACAACGACACAATTTATCAGACACAAACTGGAATAAATGGTCATATTTTCAGTTTTCCAACAGTCCTTGAATGCATCATTTGCAACATGAAGTCTCATCAGGTTAAAGAACCAAATCTGAGCTTAATAGTTCTGCTAAATGGCTTCATTCTAAACGTCTTGTGTAAAAATCCTCCAACAATAAATCCTTTACTTTGAAAACCTTGTTCCGTCCTGGTTCCTGCTCCAAACGTCCTCATCACAGCAGAGAATACGGATCAATCCACCGCAGAAAATAGTCCCAACAGACACTCAAAGCTCTGATCTCCACCTCTCTGAGAAACTTTAGCTTTTAGTTTTTGCTCAAACTGTTTTAAACTGACTGCACCCCAAAATTATAGGTGGGTATGAACGGTTTCCACCAAAATGACATTTATCAACCAGAAACTGTAAAAACTGAATAAAATCATTGGATTTCAGTTTTCTATTAGTTGATGAATGTATAATGTGCAGCATAAGCAGAAAAAAACAACCAATCTGGGCTTTAAATTGTGATTTTTCACTGTTAACACGTCTCAGTTATATTTTCTCTTCAAAACTAAATCAAATTCTGTAAAATAAATAAATACAATTTTAAAAGTGGAGTGAAAATGTTTGCAAGGGCTTTAAAAATGGAAATAGTTTCATATCTGTAGTATGTCGAGATAAAACAACCGCAAAGAGCCAAAATGTCACAAAAAATAGACAACAGACACAAACAGGACATAAAATGAGAAAAATGAGACACAAAATTAAGAAAACAAGACAAATCAACACAAACAAGACAAAAAAAACGGCAAAAAAGACACAAAACTACCAGAAATAAGACAAAACAACAGAAACAATTCAGAAAACAGCTAAAGCTAAGACAGAAAACAACCAAAAATGAGACAAAACAAGACAGAAAACAAAAAAAAGACACAAAACAAGCAAAAATTACACAAAACAATGCAAACAAGACAGAAAACTTAAAACTAAGACAGAGAACGTCCAGAAATGTTGTAAAGCAAGACAAAAAAAAGAGCAAAAAACAAGTCAAAATAATATAAATGAGACAGAAAACAACACAAACAGGACATAAAATGAGAAAAAATGAGGCACAAAACTATGAAGACAAGACAAATAAACACAAACAAGACAAAAAACAGCAAAAAGAGACACAAAACTACCAGAAATGAGACAAAACAACACAAACAAGCCACACAGAGACACACTTTCGACCCAAAAACAACAGAAATGTTGTAAAACTGTAAATAAATGTCCAACAGGTCACCATGAATCTTCTCCACAGTCAGTCATCTCATACTTCCAAATAAATAAAGTTCATGCAGATATTAGTTAATTATTTAGCTGAATGCGTCTCTGCGGTGGATCTGCATCTTGTTTTGGTGGTTTTGTGTTAACTTTCAGCTTTCGTGACCTCTGGAAGTCCGACTGAACGTGTTGAAGGTCGAGGCTGAACTTGAGGAACTCTAAACTCTGCAGCAGCAGTTTCTACCTTCACACGCATTAAATGATGCGACTCTGAGGGTCTGTGTTGCTCCCAGACTCACCTCCTGATCGATATGTTTTCCTATCGATCAGCGCCCCGTGTCAATCAATCCGACCCGTCAATACAAATGATCGCTGCTCCACAGGTTTATTAGCATTTAATGATTGGAATTATGATTCAGGAGGCGACACAGAGCTCTGGGTGCTCCCAGATCACAAGGAAAGCACTGGAAAAAAACTAAACACTTCATCCTCTTCATCAGAATAAAACATCTCAACAACTGCTTTATTCGTAATTAACCCTCCTGTTGTCTTCATTTACAGGCACCAAAAAATTTTGTTTCCTTGCCTGAAAAAAATCCAAAAAAATCAGCAAAAAAATTCCCCAAATTTCTGAAAATTTCAATTCAATTCAATTTTATTTATATAGCGCCAATTACAGTCAAATTGTCTCGAGACGCTTTCCAGAACCCATATGCCTGAACCCCAGAGCAAGCCAAAAGGCGACAGTGGCAAGGAAAACACCCTTTTAACAGGGAAAAAAACCTCGAGCAGAACCCGGCTCTAATGTGGGGGAACCCATCTGCCTGGTGGCCGGGCGGGTTGAGAGGGACAGAAGAGGTAGAGAGGTAGAGATAGAGGGATAGAGATAGAGATAGAGGGATACAGATAGAGGGATAGAGATAGAGAGGTGGGGGGTGGGACACAAGGACCATAAAACACAGCCACACATCTGAAGCATCCAGCATCCAGCTCTGGGACCAGGGACACTCGGAGAAAGGACACAGAAAGAAACAGAGTGAATGTAATGCAATAATGGTATATATAGTAAATACATAGGTAGTTAGAGAAGGGCTCAGTGCATCCAGAGAGGTTCCCCAGCAGCCTAGGCCTATAGCAGCATAACTAGGGGCAAACTAAAGGGACGTCAAGAGGGGAAGTCAGTTGTGCAAATGAAAACACCAGCTCACCCCGTCAGGGTCACCCAGTCAGCCCTAACTATAAGCTTTGTCGAAAAGGAAGGTTTTAAGCCTGGTCTTAAAAATAGAGAGGGTGTCCGCCTCCCGAACCCAAACTGGGAGCTGGTTCCACAGGAGAGGAGCTGATAACTGAAGGCTCTGCCTCCCATTCTACTTTTAGAGATTCTAGGAACAACAAATAAGCCTGCAGTCTGAGAGCGAAGAGTTCTGCTAGGGTAATATGGTACTATCAGGTCTTTAAGATATGATGGAGATTGGTTGTTAAGAGCTTTATATGTCAGAAGAAGGATTTTGAATTCTATTCTAGATTTAACAGGGAGCCAATGAAGAGAAACCAATATAGGAGAAATATGATCTCTCTTGCTAACTCCCGTCAGTACTCTGGCTGCAGCATTTTGGATCAGCTGTAGATATTTCAGAGAGCTACTGGGACAACCTGATAATAAGGAATTACAGTAGTCAAGCCTAGAAGTAACAAATGCATGGACTAGTTTTTCTGCATCACTCTGAGACAGGATGTTCCTGATTTTCACAATATTTCTCAGGTGGAAAAAGGAAGTCCTACAGATTTTTTTTATGTGCGAGTTAAAGGACACGTCCTGGTCAAAGATAACACCGAGGTTCCTCACAGTAGTACTGGAGGCCAATGTAATGCCATCCAGAGTAACTATATGCTTTGAAAGCAATTCTCTAAGATGTTTGGGGCCAAATACAATGACTTCAGTCTTGTCTGAATTTAGTAGTAAGAAATTATAGGTCATCCAGGTCTTTATGTCCTTAAGACAATCTTGCAGTCTAGCTAGCTGATTAGTTTCATTTGGCTTCATAGATAAATACAATTGAGTGTCGTCAGCATAACAATGGAAATTAATACAGTGCTTCCTAATAATGTTGCCTAAGGGAAGCATGTATAATGTGAACAGTATTGGTCCTAAGACAGAACCCTGAGGAACTCCATGATTAACCCTAGTATGCTCAGAAGAGTCATTGTTGACATGCACAAACTGGAACCTGTCTGATAAGTAGGATTTAAACCAGTCCAGTGCTGTCCCTTTAATGCCAATAGAATGTTCTAGTCGCTGTAATAAAAGTTTGTGGTCGATTGTATCGAATGCTGCACTAAGGTCCAATAAAATAAGTATAGAGACCAGTCCATTATCTGATGCTATGAGAAGGTCATTAGTAACTTTCACCAGAGCTGTTTCTGTGCTATGATGCACTCTGAAGCCTGACTGAAACTCTTCAAACAAGCTATTCCTTTGCAAATCTTCACATAATAGATTTGCAACTGTTCTTTCCAGAATTTTAGAGAGAAATGGGAGGTTGGAAATTGGTCTATAGTTGGCTAAAACATCTGGATCTAGAGTGGGCTTTTTAAGTAAAGGTTTGATTACAGCAACCTTAAAAGCCTGTGGTACATAGCCTGTTACTAGAGAGAGATTAATCAGATCTAACATTGAGGAATTAATTAAAGGTAAAGCCTCCTTGAACAGTCTAGTTGGGATAGGATCTAAAAGACATGTTGATGATTTGGATGTAGAAACTATTGAAATGAGTTCAGAGAGATGTATGGGGGTGAAAAATTCTAAATATCCATCTGGTCTTACAGCCAATTCTAAAGTATCTGTACTCGATGATACATCTGTGACATTTGCAGGAAGGGCCAGATTAATTTTTTCTCTAATCGTAATAATTTTATTTGTAAAGAAGCTCATGAAGTTGTTACTGCTCAAAGCTAAAGGAATACAAGTTTCAACAGAGCTTTGACTCTTTGTCAGCCTGGCTACAGTGCTGAAGAGAAACCTGGGGTTGTTCTTGTTTTCCTCTATTAAAGATGAATAATATGTTGTCCTGGCATCACCAAGAGCTTTTTCATAAATTACTAGACTTTTTTTCCAAGCTACATAAACTTCCTCTAAATTAGTGGAGTACCACTTCCTTTCCAGCTTTCGGGACGCCTGCTTTAAAGTCCGCAGCTGGGAATTATACCAAGGAGCAGGTCCTCTCTGAGATAGAACTTTCTTTTTTACAGGTGCAACACTATCAAGTGTTGTACGCAGTGAGGCTGCAGCATTATTAACAATATAATCCACTTCTGTGGGGGTAAAATTATAATATTTCCCTTCCATTATATCAGTAAGTGGTGCTGGACTAAATAGAGAGGGTATTATTTCCTTAAATTTAGTCACCGAATTGTGAGACAGACATCTACTGTAATGATATTTATTCTTAACTCCTATACAATCTATTGTTGTAAATTGAAATGTTATCATAAAATGGTCAGAAAGAAGAGGGTTCTGGGGAAGTACTGTTAACTGTTTGATTTCTATGCCATAAGTCAGAACGAGGTCAAGGGTGTGATTAAAGCTATGAGTTGGTTTATTTGCATGTTGAGAAAACCCAATTGAGTCTAATATTGAATTAAAAGCAGTCGTAAAGCTGTCACTGTCCACGTCAACATGAATGTTGAAGTCACCCACAATAATGACTTTATCTGAGCTGAGCACTAAATCAGATAAAAAGTCTGAGAACTGAGATAAAAACTCAGAGGAAGGAGCAGGAGGACGATATACAACAACAAATAAAACTGGTTTCTGAGCTTTCAAATCTGGATTAGAGAGACTGAGAGTAAGATTTTCAAATGAACTGTAACTAGGTTTAGGTCTCTGGTTCATTTTTAAGCTAGAGAGGTAAATTGCTGCCACTCCTCCTCCTCGGCCCGTGATTCGAGGAACATGACAGTTAGTATGACTAGTAGGAGTTGATTCATTTAGACTAACATATTCTTCCTGCTGCAACCAGGTTTCAGTCAAACAGAACAAATCAATCTGGTGATCAGTTATCAAATCATTTACTAACAGAGATTTAGACGAGAGAGATCTAATATTTAACAGACCACATTTAATTGTCCTGTTTCTTCGCTCAGTTGAAATAGTGGTATTAATTTTAATTAGATTTTTATGGTTACTATGTCTTTTGTTTAGTTTTGATTTGCTTAATTTATTGAATTTTGGTGGTCGGGGGACAGACACAGTCTCAATAAAGCTAAGTGATTTACTGGAGGGTGACAGCTGAGAGGAAACTGCAGAGAGGTGTGGAAGACTACAACTCTGCATCCTGGTCTGAACTCTGGGTTGTCATGCTTTAGGAGTTCTAATAAAATCAGCCATATTTCTAGAAATGAGAGCTGCACCAGCCAAAGTGGGATGGATGCCGTCTCTCCTAATCAGACCAGGTTTTCCCCAGAAAGAGCTCCAATTGTCTATAAAGCCAACATCGTTTGCAGTACACCACGTAGACGACCAGCGGCGAAACGATGCCATACGGCTAAACATATCATCGCTTGTCAGATCAGGCAGGGGTCCAGAGAAAACTACGGAGTCCGACATGGTTTTGGCAAAGTTACACACCGATGCCACACTAACTTTGGTGACCTCCGATTGGCGTAACCGGGTGTCATTACTGCCGACATGAATAACAATCCTACTGTATTTACGATTATCTTTAGCCAGCAGTTTCAAATTTGCTTCTATGTCGCCCGCTCTGGCTCCTGGGAGGCATTTTACTACGGTCGCTGGTGTCGCTAGCTTCACGTTTCTGACTACGGAGCTGCCAATGATCAGAGTTGGTTTCTCAGCGGGTGTGTCATTGAGTGGGGAAAAACGATTAGAAATGTGAAGCGGTTTGTGGTGTGCCGGGACAGCGGGCTTGAGCTTAGGACTACGTTTCCTACGAACTGTCACCCAGCTACCCTGACTTCCCGGCTGCTCGGGAGCTGCTAGGGGACGGCTAGCAGAAGCTACACTAGCAGAAGCTACACTAGCAGCTATATTATTGCAGTCCGCACCGGCTAAGGGAGCCTGGCTAACAGCTAGCGGGGTGTTTTCCATGGTGCGGAGCCGCGCTTCCAATTCAGAGAGCCTCGCCTCCAAAGCTACAAACAGACTGCATTTATTACAGGTATCGTTATCACTAAAGGAGGCAGAGGAGTAACTAAACATGTGACACACTGAGCAGGAAAGAGGAGAGGAAGAGGGAGAAGCCATGCTAACTGCTAAGTGCTAGGCTAGCGGACAGAGATAACAGATTAACTTAGAATTAAGTACTGAGAGGGTGCGTGAAGAAAACGAGTGTATGTTACGATTCAAATATTACCGCTACACACAGATTTAATGAATATCAAATTAGATGGCGTGGATAAGCTACAACAGTCACAGAACACAACACAGCGCTACAACAGGAAGTGACGCAATACGCTCACCGTAACGTCAGACGTCAGCAGCGTTTTACAGCGTTTAATCCTAAATTTACTAGCGGTGGACCCGAATATCCAAATATTCGGTCCCGACGGTGGTATCCAGATATTAATTTTGAGATCCGAATATTGCCCCCCCCCCCCGGACGTTACTATAGGAACCGATCCTATTATTTTTTTTCCACCAAAAAATGTTCAAAGATTTTCCAAAAATGTTGAAAATGTGGAAAACGGGTTAGTTTGACCCGCAGGATGGCACGAGGGTTAAATTTTAAAAAATACGATAAATACAGATTGTTGTATTAGAATCTACATAATTTTCAGGCTCTTTCCACCCGTCCTGTCTGTGAGTCTTCATCCATCTGGATCCAGATAATTTTCTGTCTCTGGTTATTTTTTCTTCTCCTCCATTGAAATGTATGAAGCTGCAGCGTGAGGTCAGAGGTTAGGCCCCGCCCCCACGGCGAGGCTTTAGAGTCAGTTTGGTTTGATTGGTTCGGCGGGAGGTGAGCGGGATGCGACCCTCTGAAGGACGCCTCCAGCTGCTTCTCATGCATTAGAGGCTGCAGAGCTGCGACCTGCTGCATTAAACGCTGCAACGGTGACGCCTGGAGACACGGATGTGGAGGAGGTGGAGCAGAGGATCGACCTCCTCCACCTTCAGACCCACCTTCAGTAGAATTAAAATGTAAAACTGACAGAATCTAACGGCTGACGGAGCTCAGCAGGTTCAGGTTATTTAGGCACAAAGAGGAGGATTCACGGCCTGATCTGTATTTATTATGAAAAATATATATTCTGGAATTATTACTGGATCATCCACAAACAACACGACTTCAAACAAATATTCAGCAAGAAGTTTCAGATTCTGTAAACAAATTTGACTCCAAGCAGCTTCTGGACATTTTTCCTCACTGTGGCTCATTTTCATTCAACAAGCAGTTAAACAATAAAAATAAAACTCTAAATGTTCTCAGACAGGTGGAGAACATAGTTGAAAAGAACCACAGGATTTACTGGAGGCGCAAAGCAACTGGAAGTAAAGAGACGTACACCAATAAACAGACGCAAAATGATTCAAAAGACTCACAAAATGACAACAGAGATGCAAATCGACTACAAAACTGCCATGACATGGCACAAAATTAACACAAAATCGCTCAAACAAGACGCAAAAATGGCACAAAACCACCACATGGCACAAAATAACAAAACCACCAAAAAAAAGCAGAAAATAACACAAAACTTCCTCAAAAAAACACAAAATAGCACAAAATCACCACAAAGAAATACAAAATAACACAAAACCACCCAAAAAAGCAGAAAATAACACAAAACCACCTCAAAAAAACACAAAATAACACAAAACCACCCAAAAAAGCAGAAAATAACACAAAACCACCTCAAAAAAACACAAAATAACACAAAACCACCAAAAAATAGGCACAAAATAACACAAAACCACCAAAAATAGGCACAAATTAACACAAAACCACTGCAAAAAAACCACCAAATAACACAAAACCACCAAAAACGGGCACAAATTAACACAAAACCCACTTCAACAAGATACAAAACAACACCAAGCCACCAAAATAAAACAGAAAATAGCACAAAATCACCAAAATAAACCACCAAAATAAAATGCAAATTAACAAAAAAACACCAAAACAAAGCACAAAATGACACAAAACCACCAAAATAAAGCACAAATTGACACAAAACCACCAAAATAAAGTGCAGAATAACACAAAACCACCAAAATAAAGCGCAGATTGACACAAAACCACCAAAATAAAGCGTGAATTGACACAAAACCACCAAAATAAAGCGCAAATTGACATAAACCCACCAAAATAAAGCGCAAATTGACACAAATCACCAAAATAAAACAGAATAACACAAAACCACCAAAATGAAGCAGAATAACACTAAACCACCAAAATAAAATGCAGAATAAGACAAAACCACCAAAATAAAGTGCAGAATAACACAAAGCCACCAAAATAAAGTGCAGAATAACAGAAAGCCACCAAAATAAAGCGCAGAAATACCACTAAACCAGCACAGAGACAGCTCTGTTGGATGTTTTCTGTTGTTTTTGTTGTCTAAATAACTGAACTGACATCTGATCGTTGTTTATTTGTTTATTTATTTAAGGTCAGATCAAACATGGCCGCTCCTCCACTTCCTGCGTCTCTGTCTTTCCTCCATCCGGGGTCAGATTTACTGCCGGCCGTTACCGTGACGCCGTAAAGAGATCAGCGTCGCCGTTGGAGACCAGAATTGATGCTTGTTTTATTGGAGTGGAGCTGAACTGTGTGTACAGAGGAGAGCCAGGCGTGACGGAGGGAGGTGTGTGCGTGTGTGTGTGTGTGTGTGTGTGTGTGTGTGTGTGTGTGTGTGTGTGTGTGTGTGTGTCTGTCTGCTGCGACTTTATTCAGCCAATCACGGCTCACGTGTGCTTAATGACACGTCTGACACGCTCGTCCTTCTATACCTGTGAGGACTGTAATGGATCATCAGGCTGGTTCTTTGGTTTTTATCACATTTATACTAGCAGACACAGAAGATTTATAGCATATATGCAGTATATATGTCCTTCTGGATCACAGCTGTGGGTTAAAAACTTCCATTATATTGAAAGAAAAGAGGCTTTTCTTCCCTTACAAAAAACATAACTGAATAGTTACTAAAAGCATTTTACTGTTGAGACCTTAAATAAACTCCACCAACAACGAAAGATGAATTTCACATCTAATGTCTCCCCTAATGATGCTGATTCCACTGGATTAGTTTGATTTTACCACAGAATTCAGGTGTTTTTGGAATTGTCTTCAAGTATGCAAAGCAGGGTGAAAGATTATTAAAATAAAAAAACATATTAGTACACATTAGAAATCTAGAGAATAACAGCAGAATGTCCTCTGGGTTTTCATTTTGACATATTTAATAGATTTTTTCATATAATTTACATTTGCTGTGAGGAAATATTGTGGATA
>NW_026559302.1:0-32759 GCF_022539595.1 Amphiprion ocellaris | reverse complement strand
CAAATCTGTCTTTAGTAAAAAAAAAAACGTGTTCAAATCTATCTTTAGTAACAAACACGTGTTCAAATCTGTCTTTAGTAAAAAAAAAACGTGTTCAAATCTATCTTTAGTAACAAACACGTGTTCAAATCTGTGTTTAGTAACAAACACGCGTGTTCAAATCTGTCTTTAGTTAAAAAAAAGTGTTCAAATCTGTCTTTAGTAACAAACACGCGTGTTCGAATAAGACTATAGTAACAAACGCGTGTTCGAATAGGACTATAGTAACAAATAGGACTATAATAACAAACACATGTTCAAATCTGTCTTTAGTAAAAAAAACATGTTCAAATCTGTGTTTAGTAACAAACACGTGTTCAAATCTGTCTTTAGTAAAAAAAAAACGTGTTCAAATCTATCTTTAGTAACAAACACGTGTTCAAATCTGTCTTTAGTAAAAAAAAACGTGTTCAAATCTATCTTTAGTAACAAACACGTGTTCAAATCTGTCTTTAGTAAAAAAAAACGTGTTCAAATCTGTCTTTAGTAAAAAAAACATGTTCAAATCTGTCTTTAGTAACAAACACGTGTTCAAATCTGTCTTTAGTAACAAACACGTGTTCAAATCTGTCTTTAGTAACAAACACGTGTTCAAATCTGTCTTTAGTAACAAACACGTGTTCAAATCTGTCTTTAGTAACAAACACGTGTTCAAATCTGTCTTTAGTAACAAACACGTGTTCAAATCTGTCTTTAGTAACAAACACGCGTGTTCGAATAGGACTATAGTAACAAATAGGACTATAATAACAAACACATGTTCAAATCTGTCTTTAGTAAAAAAAACATGTTCAAATCTGTGTTTAGTAACAAACACGTGTTCAAATCTGTCTTTAGTAAAAAAAAAAAACGTGTTCAAATCTATCTTTAGTAACAAACACGTGTTCAAATCTGTCTTTAGTAAAAAAAACATGTTCAAATCTGTCTTTAGTAACAAACACGTGTTCAAATCTGTCTTTAGTAACAAACACGTGTTCAAATCTGTCTTTAGTAAAAAAAACATGTTCAAATCTGTCTTTAGTAACAAACACGTGTTCAAATCTGTCTTTAGTAACAAACACGCGTGTTCGAATAGGACTATAGTAACAAACACGCATGTTCAAAGTGAAGGTCTCAGGAGCAAAGTGGTTGTTCAGCTGCTCCATGTTCAGCTTCCAGGAGAGGCAAAGAGAACTGAAAAGACCACAACTGAACTTTTTGATAGAAATCAGTCAAACATTTCACAACAAGGACACAAAATAGTCCCATTAGACGTAAAATGACTGATTAGACTCACAACCAGACTTCCTGGATTCTATCTGCAGACATCAGAAGAATGAGGAGATTATTTCCTAACCTCTGTGATGACTTCACGTCTGGGGAGGATTCTGAGCCTTTTGGAGCCGATTTCACTTTGTTTACTGCTGATTTTACATCTTTTTGTGGTAATTTTGAGTCTTTTAGTGGTGATTTTGAGTCTTTTTGTGCGGATTTTATATCTTTTGTGCTGATTTTACATGGTTTGTTGCTGATTTTACATCTTTTTGTGCTGATTTTACATGTTTTTTTCTGATTTCAAGCAGCAGCCTCCTCGGTTTGTGTCCTCGAGCGCGTTGATCTGCTAAACTCAGATGGTAATTAAGAGAAACGTCTAAATCCTTGCTCTGGTTTCCGTCCTGCTCTTCCACCTCTCTGATATCTGTGTTGCCGTCACACTGGGATAATTCTACCTCTAATGGAGGAATTAGTCGGCCCTGAAATGAGCTGCAGAGGATCAGAGCTTCTGCAGCGACTCGTCTTTAATGTCGCACTGCAGGAGCTTCTCAGAATAAAGGACAGGAGACGCCAAACCAAACATCCTGGTGCTGAGAGAAGCTGCAGATTTCAGATTTTAACCTTAAACCTTTTAGATTCCAGCTAATCTGCACCAGCACCAGCTTTCTGAGCGTCTTTCTGACCAACCGATCGACTCTGGAGCCAAATATTCTGCTCAGGAAACCAGAAACAGTCAGGAAAGAGAGCAGAAATGCATCCTTTATGGTTTTATTTAAGATTACAGAGTGTAACTGCCTTTCTTTATCAAGCTAAACATGTACAAAATGTGGAAAAACAACTATGAGAAGTTAAATATTGATTTTAAAACAACCAAGAACATAAAGTTCACCGTTTAACAGACCTGATGTGGTTTATGGCAGCCTGCTAATTCAGCTACGGAAAAACTGAGTAACTGGTGATTTTATGTCTTTTTGTGGTGATTTCATGTCTTAGAGCGACATTTTCTTGTCCTTTGAGGGGATTTTAGAGCTTTTAGTGGGGATTTCATGTCTTTTTGTGATGATTTTGTTGTGGTTTCTCATTTATATGGTGATTTGATTTCAGAGCTTTTAGTGGTGATTTCATCTCTTTCCCTGGTGATTTTAGAGCTTTTAATGGTGATTTCATGTCTTTTTCTGGTGATTTTATGTCTTATAGCATCGTTTTCTTGTCTTCTGTAGTGATTTTAGGGCTTTCTGTATTGATTTAACAACTTTTAGAGATGATTTCATGTCATTTTGTGGCCATTTTAGAGCTTTTTGTGGTGATGTCATGTCTTTTTATGTTGATAAATCCTTTTGTGATGATTACGGATCTCTTATGGTAATTTTAGACTTTTTTGTGGTGATTTTGTTGTGATTTCACATCTTTATAGTTATTTTAGATCTTTTGTGGTCATTTTATGTCTTTTGTAGTGATTTCAGGTGTTTTGTGGTGCTTTTAGATCTTTTTGTGGTAGTTTTATATATTTTATTGGTGTTTTCGTGTCTTTTGTGGTAATTTCAGGTGTTTTGTGGCGCTTTTAGATCTTTTTGCATTGACTTCCCATCTTTTCGAGGTCTGTTTAAATGAAGTAAATGCTGTTTGTTTGTCCTGTAAACCAGCAGCCAAACTTAATAACTGCAAACCCTCTAACCCTTTTAAAGGCGACAGTTAAACTTGAACTCTCTCCAGTGTTCTTAGAAAGCATCATATGTGGATGTAGACATCTGCAGCAGGAAGCCGTGACGGTAGCGTGTTATTTCCGTGTGCAGATCTGCGGTCACCAAACAGATTGTGAGCGTTGAGGAGCCGCTGGGATATTTGCTGATTGAGAGCTTTAGACCTACAAAGGAAGTGTAATTGAAAAGGCGAGTTTAGCCCGACAGCCCTTTTGTCGTATCTTTTTAATTAAGTTTCTCTTTCTAAGGCTGCGATCGGCGGGAGCGATAGGAGCGGCGGCGGCGACACGCACCACATTGCTGTTCATCTTAAAAACCCTCCAGAATGTGGCGCTAATTAAAATTCATCCAGAGGAGAGAGAAAAAACACACACTTCACAAAGAACCGCCGGCACAGACGTGTTATTAGCATGAACACGGAGAACATGTGTGCTGCTGCAGATAGAAAAACTGTCACGTTAAACACACCATACATACATCATTATATGCTTTTATATAAAACAGGAACACAAAGCTGCTGACTGGAACATAAAAAATCCACTCTTTTAAGGCCCTGAAAACGAGGCCTTCAAAGAGCTTCAGCAAAAATAGGTTCTTTCAGGAACCGTTTTCATGATTTCATGTGTTTATCTTCTGATCTCGCTTTGTTTTAGGTGATTTAGTGGTGATTTAACCTCTTATTTAACCTCGTAATGTGTATTCTGTGATGATTTTCCTGCCTTTTGTGGTGATTTTCAGTCTAATTTTCGATTTTTTTGTCGAGATTTGAGATATTTTCATGGGTTTCTGAATCTTTATATGGTTTCATATCTTGATTTTGTATCTTTTCTTGGTGCCTTTAAGGCTTGTGATGATTTTGCCTTTTTCTGTGATGATTTCGTTCTTGTCTTTTTATGGTGATTTTTCAGTCTGAGTTTACAGTTGTATTTCGTAGAGATTTTTTGATATTTTGCAAGGTGATTTTGAGCCCTGATCATTTTGTTTCTTTTGATGGTACTTTTACATCTTGTGGTGATTTTTTGAGCAGTTCCATCGGGTTTGGACCAGTTCGAAGCTTTGCGAAAACGTGGGAGTGTTCACAGGAAGTCTGTTTCCTCCCTGGATCTCAATGGAATAATCCTGGAAAGATTGTTGATGTAGAACTTATGTCATTATGAAAGCAACTCACCAGAGACTGATGAGAGAAAACATCAAGCAGTCGAGGATGTTTTCTGTTCACAGTGAAGAAGAATCGCTGAAATTAAACCTCAGATCCAAACATGAACAGATATTTGTCAACCCATCGGAGGTTGGACCGACTTCCAATCAGCCTGAATAGACCCCGAAGCGACTGAGCGTCATAGAAACAGTGAATTGTCTGCAGGTGTAGCAGCTGAATGTCGACAGCTCGACGCTCAGTTTGACAACAAGACGCCGGCGGCTAAATAGCAGCAGTGGAGGAGCCTTTGATAGCTGTGAAGAGAGAAGATGGCGTCTGTACAAGAGCAGAAGTTCTTTGTCTTCAGTCGAATGAAAAGAAGCTCTGAAGAGGAAGTCTTTGGTTCTTCATCATCGGCAAAGTCAGGCGGTACAAAGAGGCATCAGAAACAGGAAGCGAGCAGCTGTTTGAGCGCCGTTCGTTTCCCGTATGTCTTCACGTCTAAAGTGTTGTTGAGCTTCGTTCAGCTTCTCTGAAAACAGCCTTTTGTGTCTTTGTTGGGTGACGTTGGATAAGAGTTAATGCTGGAGGCAGAAAAATAAGAACTAGAGTGGTTTTTCCTTTTTCTTTCTAATGTCAAACACCAAATGCAGCCAAACGCTATTATGGGATGTGGATCACTGCAGAGAGGAGTGTTGATGAAAGTCTTTTGTTGAATGCTTCCGGAAGCTGCAATTTCTCTTAATGATCTGCACAATTATTCAAAATGACTCAGAATCTGTCAAAAATAACTCCAATTTTGAGCAAAATGAGTCAAAATTTGTTCAAAATTACTCGTTTTGTCCAAAATTACAATTTTTTTTTTAATCCAAAATGACTCAAAATCTGTCCAAAAGGACAGAAAACCTTTCCAAAATTTTAACAAAATGACTTGGAATCTGTCAAAATAAGTCAAAATTTGTCCAAAATCATCCTAAATCTGTTCAAAAATGACTTGAAACTTGTTTAAAATATATTTTTTAAAAACTGTCCAGAAACTGTTAAAATCTTGTCCAAAACTACTCAAATTTTGTCCAAAATAACTCAAAATGTGTGCAAAACAACTTTAAACTTTTCCAAAATGACTCAAACTTTGTCCAAAATTACTACAGTTTTGTTCAAAATCTGTCCGAAATGACTCAAAATTTTTCCATAATTACTAAATCTGTACATAAAATACAAAAAGTGTGTCTAAAATGACTCAGAATCTGTCAAAAATGACTCGAAATTTGTCCCAAATGACTCAAAACTGGTCCAAAAGGACACAAAGCTTTTCCAAAAATGACTGAAAATTAGTTCCACATTATTTAAAACTCGTCCCAAATGACTGAAATGAGGGTTTTCCTCCAGTAGACGTTGGTTCAGCTTCTCTGAAAACAGCATTTAGTGTCTTTGTTGGTGAGGCTCAGAGTTAATGCTGGAGGAAGAAAATAAACACCAGAGTAGTTTTCTTTTTATTTTCTTTAAACACCAAATGCAGTCAAACACTATTTGAAGCCTTTTGTTCTGAAAGATTCTGCTCCTTCCTGTCACTGTGGGTTTAAAGTTTAAATTAAAACTTTTCTGCTAATGATCTCAACACTTTAGCCTCCTGACTGCTGTGATCTTGGTTTCAGCTTCATTCTGAGCAGGAGGACAGTCGGAGGCTGTTAGCAGCTCTGAAGACTTCAAAACTACATCTGAGAACAAAGAACGGCTCCACAGTTCTTCCTGGACTGATCCAGAGTCTGAAATTAAACCGCAACGCAAGAAATTACTGTGAAAATACAGCCAAAATACAGTTAAAAAACTGTCCAATCTGAGGCTTTTTTAGATTTTTGAGCCAAAACTAAGTGACATTGTCATGACTGATGAGTGAAAAAGTTTGTAGAGACTATAAAAATGGAAATATCTATATTTAAAGGGACTAAAGTGTGTCCAGAATGTCTTAGAATCTGTTCAAAATGATTTTAAATGTGTCCAAAATAACTCAACAGTTGACCATAAAGACTTGACACTTGTCCAAAAAGACTCAAAATTTGTCCAAAATAAAAAAAAGTCCACATTGATGCTAAATTTGTCTGAAACGTCAAGTAATTGTCTGTAATGACTTAAAATTTGTCCAAAAAAGACAACAAAAACAATGTCTAAGATGCAGAATTTGCCTGAAATGATGCAAAATTTGTTCACAAAAGACTCTCTCTCTTATTTGTGGAAAAAATTGAAATGTGTCCAAAATAATAAAAAAAAAATAATTCTAACATCTCAAAATTTGTCCAAAATAACAAAAATTATCCGGAATGGTGCTAAATTTGGTCAAAATGACTCAAAACATGTCAAAAATAATAAAAAATAATTGTCTGCAATGACTTAAAATCTTCCAAAACTGATGCAGAATCAGAAATTGAACTAAAACATGATAAATTATTGTGAAAATGCAGCCAGATTTTAACAATTTCCTGTTTTTACAAATCACAGTAAAAAATTGTATGACATATATTCAAACTGACAAAAAATGTACAAAATTATATACATTTGTTCAAAATTATTTGAAATGTGTCTAAAATAACACAAAAATTGTTCGAAATGATACAAAACTTCTCAAAAACAACCAAAATTTGTCCAAAAACAACAAAAATGTATCCAAAATAACAAAAAACATGCTAACAATGATGGTAAATTTGTCCAAAATGAATCAAAACGTAAAAAAATAACCAAAAAATTGTCAGTAATGACTTGAAATTTGTCCAGAAAAGACAACAAAAAGAATGTCTAGAATGATGCTAAATGTGTTTGAAATGATGCAAAATTTGCTCAAAATGACTTGAAAGACTTCAAAAAACTAAAAAAAATTGTCCAAAAACACTCAAAATTTGTCCAAAAAAATAGAATGTCTAGAATGATGATAAATTTGTCTGAAATGATGCAAAATTTGCTCCAAATGACTCGAAACTTAAAAAATAACAAAAAATTTGTCCAAAAAGGAGTCAAAATGTGTTGAAAATACAGAAAAAAAGTCTGTAATGACTTAAAATCTCCCAAAACTGATCAAGTCTGAAATTAAATCACAATGGGATAAATTACTGTGAAAATGCAGCCAGATTTTTACAAAATACAGTTAAAAACTGTACAATCTGAGGCTTTTTTGCTGCCAAAATCAAGAAAGAGTGAAGAACGTTTGTCAGATAAACATGTTGGTTCTGGATCCAGCAGCACCGGTTCCTCCAACGTTTCTCCAGCGTTCCTCCAGCGTTCCTCAGAAATCTGATCCAGGGACGTCTGGAGGCTGACAGGAGTTTCCAACCGTCTGGATGAAGCTTAAAGCCGCTTAAATGAAATGAAACAACAATAATAAGAACAGAAGAACATACGAAGGCTCAGCCGGGAGCTCCGGGTCCACGGAGGTCTTCTTACCCAGCATGCAACAGTGCTATGTGGAGGTCACTGCTGGTTGTCTAATCAGACAAACACGTGTTACTCAGGAGAATATTGCTTAGTTTCTTTATTATTACAGTTTATAGTACTGATTAAAATCTAACGTCAGCTCTTCAGGATGTAGACAAAAATAAAGTAAAAACTACAGAACATTATGGTTTTGGATTAAAAAGCAATAAAACATAAAACAGATTCATAATTCGTAACACCAGTACTTAGTAAATTCATATTCAGTCTCCAAGTTTTCTGTCATGAACTGACATGAAGCAAATATGGCACGTAGTGGCTGATTGCACATTTAAATACCTGACTACATCACTGCAGACCAAAAAAAATGTTTTAAACAACCTGAAAGAGACAATGTCCAAATCTGACAAAAAATGTGGCCCAAATGACTCCAGCATAACCTAAAATAGTCCAAAGTCTCAAAATTTACCCTAAATTACCTGAAATTTGTCAAAAATGACTCAGAATCCGCCCAAATTGACAAAATAAATGGTCAAATTACTTGGTACTACATTTACTTGGTATTTAACTTTAAAAACACTGCAGAAAGTTGCAAAAAAAAAGTTTAGAAATGACCAAATTCTGTACAAAATGACAAATGACTTGGTACTTGTCCAAAGGGATTCAAAATGTGCACTAAAAAAACTTTTAAAAAAATCATTCATGCTTTCCCAAAACTCCCAAAATACTGCAGATAATTGCAAAAAAAAAAAAAAATCCAAATGACTTGGTACTTGTCCAAAAGGGATTTAAAATGTGCACTAAAATCCTAAAAAAAACCACAGATTCATGTTGCCTTAAAACACTAAAAGCATTGCAGAAAATTGATTTTTTTTTCAATTGTCCATGAGGACTTGAAATTTCTATAAGACAACAAAAATGAATGTCCAGAATGATGCAAAAAATTTGCTCTAAATGACTCGAAACATCATAAAATAACCTTTTTTTTTTTTTTTTTAAAGACTAATGAGGAATGATGCTAATTTTGCTAAATGGGTCCTTAAAAAACCTATTTTTGATAAGTTTTTGGAGCAACTTCTGGTGACCAAAGGACTTTTGTTGTTGTTTCTTTGAAGGAGAGTTGTTTGGGGGTTTTTTTGTTTAAAAAAAAACAAACATGTCCTTTAAGTTTGTTTTTGAAACTAAAACTTTGTGGGGGTTTTTTGCTACATCACTGCAAAGGAGCCTTTTTAGCTCCAGTTAGCACCTGTAGCTTTCAGTCAAACTTACCTGCAGGTGTTTTTCTGTTGTTTCTTAAATCTCTGCATTTGTAATATAAGAACTAAACTCTGTCTGGTTTCCACAAACATGAATTTGCTTCAGAGATATAAAGCTGCAGTAAAGACGGCTGGTTTCATGGAACTGAGCAGCTTATATTTGGATTAACGGAACAAAAAGCCTCTAGCTTCACCTGTGTGGCGGCTCTAATGAATTAAACACAAACAGCCTGCAAAAAATGGCCGCCCATCCATCCCCATTCAGCACCGTTTAATCAGCCGCCGCTCGGCCTTTTGTTCTGTGATTACATATTTGTGTTTGGATGCAGGAAAAGGCTGATAAATAAATGGGACGAAACAATCTTTTGTGCCGCGCTGCCCGGCGGGCTTTTATTCTGGAGGTTTTTATTTCAGGTTCGTTTCATTCAGGTTTAATTGCAGACGATGATGGCGAGCGGACAGAGGTGAACGGAAAAATTACAGAGCTGCTTCAATATAGAGGAGGAGATTTGAATGGAGAGCTTCACTTAATAGGAGTTTCCGTCCACGTTAACCCTCAGCAGCTATCCAAAATATGTAAACAATCTATTAAATCAGCAGATTATTTTCTCATTAGCCCTATAAAACACCAGAAAAATTACTCGAAACTCATCAAAATGACTCAAAGTCTGCCCACAATGACAGAAAAAAAAGTTCAAATGACTTGGTACTTATCCAAAGGAACTCAAAATCACCCCAAAACCTAAAAACACGGCAGAAAATTGCAGAACAAATTGTCCAGAATTACTCAATTCTGTCCAAAATGACAGAAAACTTGCCCCAAATGACTCGAAATTTGTTCAAAATAACCTAAAATAGTTCAAAGTTACCCAAAACATCTTCTGAATGACTTAAAATTTGTCCTAAATGACCTAAAACTTGTAAAAGTGATTAAAAATTTGTCTGCCTTCTATTAATCAGCAGATTATTTTCTCATTAGGCCTGTAAAACATCAGAAAAATGACTCAAAATCTGCCTGAAATGACAAAAAAAATGTTCAGATGACTTGGTACTTGTCCAAAGGGATTTAAAATGTGCGCTAAAAACTTAAATATCACTCATGTCACCCTAAAGCTCTACAAACATTGCAGAACATTGCAAAAAAGAAAACATGGCCCAAATGACTCAGAATTTGTGTTTTTGTTTAGGTCAATTTTCTGTCATTATAGACTTTTTTTTACAACTTTCTGAAGTGTTTTTAACGTTTTACTGCGACATTAATGATTTTTAAGTGTTTTAGTGCACAGTTTAAATCCCTCTGGACACGTATCAAGTCATTTAGACATTTTCTGTCATTTTCTTGTTAAATTATCTGCAATGTTTTTAGAGTTTTAGGACAACATGAATAATTTTTAAAAAATTTTTTAGTGCACATTTTGTGTCCCTTTGGACAAGTACCAAGTCATTTGGACATTTTCTGTCATTTTTTCAAAAAATTCTCGCCAATATTTTTGTAGTTTTGGGATGACTTGAATGATTTTTAAGTTTTTATTTCATATTTTGAGTCCCTTTGGACAGAATGTGGTCATTTTGGACATTTTGTTTGGCAATTTTCTCCAGTGTTTTTAGAGTTTTAGGGCGACATGAATAGTTTTTTAAAGCTTTTTAGTGCACATTTTAAATCCTTTTGGACCTACAGAACATTAAGGTACAGACTGGAGGCAGTAATGCAGTTTTTTCTGAGCACACTGCAGATCTATTCAGGTTGTTGACATATAAATTGATTGTGATGTACTTCAAGTGTGTATTATCTGGAAATATGGCATCAGATTGGGACTCTGCATGGTGGCTCATCTCTGTACAGCTTCATTCTGGTTTAATCTCGACACACACGAACGGCGTCCGAAGGCCGAGGAGATAAAAAATTCACTTTTGCAAATGAAAACGGGACGGATGAGGAGCGCAGAGGGCAGTGAAACCACAGCAGAGTGTGAGGGATGTGGACGCTCGGCCTGCAGACCTCCAGCGGAGTTCGTTCACCGAGCAGCACATTCATCCCCAGCTTCACCCTCTCACACTGTCAGCCGATATTGGACTAATGGTGGAATAATCCAGGAGTTCATTTATGAAGCGGTGGGCGAATAAAACAGTATGAATCCCTCGACTCTGCAGGAACACATTAGGCAGCGTACAGTAATTCTCTGTTCAACTTGAGTGCAGCCAGTTCCTCCATTAAAGAGCGGCGTGCTGTTTGCTCTGTAATTACTACAGCAGCTAGAAACGCTCGCCGCTAATGTTCGCCGTGTTAAAGTGCCTTTAAAAAGGAAAACACAGAGCGAGCAGGGTGCTGCTGTATTCTGAATTGACCATCGCATCAATAATGCAGCAGCAGCAGCAGCACAACCGGACTAATAAACCTCCAGCCAAGAGTTCGCCTCCTGTTTGTGCAATTATTAAAGTTCTGTTTTTGATAAAGGAAGCGTCATTTTAATTCATTTACTCGTTAAAACTGCACCTTCATTCATAACGCTTTCCTCAATAGAGCGAGTCGCACAACTTATCAGGGAAATTACACGTGATTGTGGGAAAGTTTACACTAAAAGTGTTTCTCTGAATGCCCAGCAGTGCTGTTTGTTTATTATTAGGTATTAAAAAGAAAAAGCCCCGAGTTTTAATAACTTTAACAGCTCCCAGCTTCAGAGTGAAGACTTGGTCCTTAATAACGAAGCCGGCGGCGGTAAATCCTCCGAGAGAAGAAAAGGTTTACCGGTAAGGAGGCCACGGATTCCAATTCTGAGGAATAAAACAGGCGAACAAATCAGGGCCAAGCCGAGGCCGAGGAGATTAAAAAAATTCACTTCTGCAAATGAAAACGCAACGGATGAGGAGCGCAGAGGGCAGTAAAACCACTGCAGAGCGAGAATGTGGACGTTCAGACCTCCAGCGGTGTGTGTTTCAATTCATTATGAACAATTTTCATCTTTTTTGGACAGAAATTAGTCATTTTGGACAAGTTTTTGGGCAATTTCCTGCAGTGTTTTCAAAGTTTTAATGCGATGTGAATGAGCTTTTAAGTGTTTTAGTGCACATTTTAAATCCCTCTGGACAAGTATTAAGTCATTTAGACTTTTCCTGTCATTTTCTTTTTCAATTATCTACAATGTTTTTGGAGTTTTGAGACGTATAATTTTTTAAAAAGTTTTTAGTGCACATTTGAAATCCCTTTACATGCGTAACAAATCATTTGGACATTTTTAAATTTTTTTGCAATTTTTTGCAATGTTTTTAGAATTTTCGGACAATATGAATCATTTTTCAAAGATTTTTTTAGTGCACATTTTAAATCCATTTGGACAAAAACCAAGTCATTTGGACATTTTCTTATTTTTTCAATTATCTGCAATATTTTTAGAGATATAGGGTGACATGAATCATTTTTCAAAGATTTTTAATCCACATATTGAATTCCTTTGGACCTAAAGAACATTAAGCAACAGGTCGGCCTGCAGACCTCCAGCGGTGTGTGTTTTGGGTCATTATGAACTATTTTTATGGTTTTTAGGACAATTTTCTGTCATTTTGGACAGAATTTAGTCATTTTAAAATTTTTTTTTGCAAATATCTACAGTGTTTTTAGAGTTTTGGGGCGACATGAACGATGTTTACGTTTTTTAGTGTATATGTTCAGTCCGTTTGGACAAGTGCCAAGTCATGTTGACAGTTTCTGTCATTTACAAAAATAAACTTTAGTATTTTTAGAGTTTCTGAGCGATATGACAGGTTTTTAAGTTTTTTACCACACATTTTAAATCCCTCTGGACACGTACCAAGTCATTTGGACATTTTCTATCATTTTCTTTTTTCAATTATCTGCAATATTTTTAGAGATATAGGGCGACATGAATAATTTTTCAAAGATTTTTAATCCACATTTTGAATCCCTTTGGACCTACAGAACATTAAGCAACAGGTCGGCCTGCAGACCTCCAGCGGTGTGTGTTTTGGGTCATTCTGAATTATTTTTATGGTTTTTAGGACAATTTTCTGTCATTTTGAATAGAATTTAGTCGTTTTGGGCATTTTTTTCCCACAATTTTCTGCAGTGTTTTTGGAGTTTTGTGGAGATGTGAATGATTTTTAAGTTTTTAGTGCACATTTTAAATCCCTTTAGACAAGTATCAAGTCATTTGGACATTTTTTGTCTTATTTTTCAATTTTCCGCAATGTTTTTTGAGTTTTAGAACAACATGAATCATTTTTTCAAAGATTTTTAGGGCACATTTTGAATTCCTTTGACCCTACAGGACATTAGAAAACAGCTCAACCTGCAGACCTCCAGTGGTCTGTGTTTTGGTCAGTATGAATGTTCTGTCATTTTGGACAGAATTTAATTTGGACTTTTTAAAAAAATTTCTGCAGTGTTTTTAGAGTTTTAGAGCAACGTGAATGATTGAACAAGTCGCACAACTTATCAGGAAAATTACATATGATTGTGGAAAAGTTTACACTAAAAGTATGTTTCTCTGAATGCCCAGCAGTGCTGTTCACCTGTTTATTATTAGATATTAAAAAGGAAAAATCCCCAAGTTTTAATAACTTTAACAGCTCCCAGCTTCAGAGAGAAGACTCGGTCCTTAATAATGAAGCCGGCGGTGGTAAATCCTCCCAGAGAAGAAAGGTTTACCGGTAAGGAGGCCACGGATTCCAGTTCTGAGGAATAAAACAAGTGAACAAATCAGGGCCAAGCTGACATTAGCCTCCCGCTAGCAGGATGCCCACTCCTCATGAAGACCAATTACTGAACATCCACACCGGCGACGGAGGGTTTCCGCGACTCGCAGCCGGCGTTTTCATGTGAGGTTAAAAGAGGTGAGAGGAAGCGGCCGGGTTTTTACCTTTACAGACATGTCTGCCAGAGCTGACATGTTTTTCTTTTCTCCGCGGCCGGCTGCTGCATAATGAGGCTATCTGGCCTTAAGAGAGAGCATTAGCAGTCCGCCGGCTCGCTCGCTCTCCCTGCTATCTGTGACACTTCGCCGCTGAGAGCCGTTTTCCCTTTGAAGAAGATATCAGAATCATTTCATATTTCCTGCTCATCATCTCTGAGAGGAAGCTGCAGGGTCACCGAGCTGCTCCTCGCTTCGTTTTTCTGCTGAGACTAAATTACTGCCGATTGGAGTATCGATTAATTAAAGTCACTCCTCAATCATCTGCGCCATTTTTCTCGTTCTCGGGGTCGACGTTCTCAAGAATAATTAAGATTTTTAAGAATCAGAGTGTGGAATAATGAGCTCGTTTGTGAGAACTCGCTTGCTGGTTGCTCGGTAATTTACCGCCTTGTTTAGCTGTTCAGAGAGATTTTTCAGGTGTTGTGGGTGATTGTAGCTTCGCTGTTGGTGCTGTTAGATGTCATAAATGTGTTCTCAGCCCTCCAGGATTGATGCTTTATTTTTGGCAGGAACAGATTACCAGATTGCGTTCCTAGATTGAAATCCAAATATTGCTTTGACATTGCTCCAAAGTTAGCTAGCAACAGGCACCATGACAAAGACTTCTGCGGCAGTGAATGACCTCAAACCAGAACATAGGCATTTGAAATGAGCCACAGTCTACTAAGCTAATGTAACCAAGATAATGTAATTAAAATTTGCATTCATGGTTTAAAAGTTAGTCAAATATAGCTGTGATGTTGCTGGAAAGGATAGCTAGCAAAAGGCACCATGACAAAGATTTTTGTAGCATTTAATGACCTCCAGTTAGAACTTAATATCCAAAACTAGCTGTAATCTACAAAGCTAATGTAACCAAAAAAGGAGCTTAAAATTAGCATTTATAGTTTAAAAGTTAGCCCAGTACCGCTTTGACATTGCTGAAAAAATTATCTAGGACAGGGCACAATGACAAAGACTTCTGTGGTAGTTAATGGCCTCTAACCTTATGTTACATATTCAAAATGAGCTGAAGTTTACCAAGCTAATGTAACCAAAAAAATCTGGTTTCAGTTTGCATTCCTAGTTCAGAAGTTAGCCCAGTATTGCTTTTACATTGCTGGAAAAGTTAGCTTGGAAAGGGCACCATGACAAAGACTTCTCCTGCAGTTAATGAATATTTAAGATGAGATGGAGTTTACTAAGCTAATGCAAAAAAATAAATAAATAAATTAAAAAATTGCTTAAAATATGCATTCCTAGGTTGAAACCCCAGTGTTACTATGACATTTCTGGAGAAGTTTGCTAGCAATGGGCACCATGACAAAGACTTCTGCGGCAGTCAATGACCTCAAAGTTAGACCTTGCATTATCAAGACAAGTTGAAATCTACTAAGCTAATGTAAGCAAGATAATGAGCTTAAAATTTGCATTTGTAGTTCAAAAGTTAGTCCAGTATTGCTTTGACATTGCTGGAATAGTTCATGTAAATGTTGCCCGTTTACTTTTTTGTCGTCAAACCTTAAAAACACAATAAACTGGCACATTTTTGATAACTGACCATCACCCAGAACACAAACCAGTCATACGATAAATTATCTCCACCAGCAGTGTCTTGATCATTGCGGCGTTACACAATATGATCTCATCAGGGTGCAACACTGTTTTATTTCCCTGCAACAAAGCACTTTTGTTCCATTTGCCACCCAGTTTGGAACATGCTAGCTATTGTCTGTATAATACATCCTGGATGCTTTGGGGTTTTGGCCACATCCTCCTCACGCTGTGTGTCGCAGTCAGATGTCCTGGCAGCAGCCGGCCGGCTATTTTTTGTCTTTTTGAAAGGCCTGATTAAAAAAAGAGGGGAGGTGGGGGTCCTTTAATCTATAATGGAACAGACGTTATCATTATTGTTAAATAATGCACAGCAGCCACCAGCATCAAGTATTAATAACTTATTGAACAGAGCAGTTTCCGGTGACCTGCCTCTGGGCCCAAACCATGACTTTGAACAGGATTGCTGTGTGTGTCTGTGTGTGTTTTTGTGTGTGTGTCTTTATTGACTAAAGGCCACTGTAATATCGAGAGCTGAAAAAAGGCCCAGAAGGGATTTAAAACCCAGAAATTGTGTCTTTGTCACCTTTCGCTGCTGCTGTTTGGTGAATCGTTCTCATAATCTTTGTTTTAAGTCACATTTGTTTGCTCTATTTTACGAAGAATGAAAAAAGAGGAATCTATGAAGCTAATATGCCCAGAAAATCTGGTTTAAATTTGCACCCCTAGTTTAAAAGTTAGCCCAGTATTACTTTGACATTGCTGGAGAAGTTAACTAGCAGCAGGCACCATGACAAAGACTTCTGTGGTAGTTAATGACCTCCAGTCAGACCTTACAAATTTGAAACAAGCCACAGTCAACTAAGCTAACGTAACCAAGACACGGAGCATAAAATTTACATCCCTAGTTTTAAAGTTAGCCAAATATTGCTTTGACATTTCTGCAGAAAGGTAGCTAGCAATGGGCCCATGACTAAGACTTCTGAAGCAGTTAATGACCTCCAAACAGTCATTACATGTTTAAAGTAAGCCGGAAGCTACTAAGCTAATGTACTCAAGTAAATCTGGCCTCTCGCTGCTGCTATTTTGTGAATTGTTCTCGTAATATTTGTTTTAATTTACATTTGTTTTCTTGATTTTATCGGAAAAATAAGGAAAAATCAACTTTTCCAGTGTGTTCTTGAGAGTTTGGGTGGTATTTCAGGACTTTCTTTTTCCCCTGACCTTGCCTCTGATCTGATGAATATTTTACAGACTCTGTTCGACTCGCTCTCTCTTCTGAGTATTAAAATTTATTCTACTGATGCTGCAACTGTTGAAAAGTCTGCAGGGAATTAACTCTGCAGAGACCCGGTCCAGCATTAGTGAAAATAATCAGTGTGCTTGCATGACGTCGGAGAATTTCTGCAAAAATAACAGAATAGAAGTGGAAATATTTTGCTTTTCTTTTGCATGAAACAGCTCAATAATAATAATTACTGAAATAATAATAGTTTCAGTTCCAGCATTGTGTGTAATATTTAATTTCTCTAGTCCGATATTTGAATTTCATCTCTAACATTTCAGTTTCATTTTCATTAAGAATCTTATTCCAATCTCAATTTAAAATGATAATATTTCACAAAAATCACTTTATTTTACATGCCTCATTTAGATTTTTTTAAAAAGCCAAAGAATAAAGTTTGCTTTAACTAGAAACCAAAGAAACAAACTTTACATCTCAATGATTTTATTTAGTTTGTTTTCAGTGCAAATATCTTCTTTTAAAAAAGAAAAATATTTTACATATTTAAAGATATTTTTTTTTAAAAATCTAATGTTTTTTAAGAGAAACATGCAGAATAAACAATTTTCTTTATCCAGATTCTGCAGAAAACAAATTATATCTTCTTGTTTTTCTCATGTAGTTTTGTTTTCAGTGCAATTTTTTTTTAAAAAGGAAATATTTTACATATTTAATGGTAATATTTTTAAAATTGCTTCATTTTTGTTTTTTTAAAGAGAGACGTGGAATCAACTGTTTTATTTAACCAGATTTTGTAGAAAACATACTATAGCTGATCGTTTTTCTTATATACTTTTCTGAGCAAAATCTGGCAAAAAAAAGAAATTATTTCACATATTTAATCATAATATCTTTGTAAAAATCACTTTATTTTTGGCATTTTTAAGCGAGACATGCAGAATAAACAGTTTACTTTATTCAGATTCTGAAAAAAAAAACTGACTGTTTTTCTGATGTAGTTTGGTTTTCAGAACAAATATCTTCAAAAACCAGATAATATTTTACATATTTAATGATAATATTTTTAAAATTGCTTCATTTTTGGCAATTTTAATAGGAAACATGCTGAATAAACAGTTTTCTTTAACAAGATTCTGCAGAAAACAAACTATATCTGACTGTTTTTCCTGATGTAGTTTTGCTTTCAGAGCAAATACCTGAATTTTTTTTTTTACATTTTTAATGATAATATTTCGAAACAAAAATCTCATTTTATTGAGAGAGACATGCAGAATAAAGTGTTTTCTTGAACCAGAAGCAACTAAATCTGACTGTTTTCTTCTGTAGTTTTGTTTTCTGAGCTTAAGCAGCTCCTTCGGGTTAATAAAGTTCTTTCTGATCCGATCTAATTTTGACGTAAATCTAAGTTTTGCATCTGACTTCACCTAAGTTTGTTGTTTTCTGACCCTGATGACAGAAAATACTCATGTTTTCACAGAAGAAGCTTTTCTACACTAGAAGTTTAAAACCAGTCAGATCGATTCTTTTCATTTTGTGTTTGCTTCTCTGTTGAAAGCAGAAAATAAACCTGATGGAAGCTGTCTGCTGGATGCTGCCTCCTCCTCACCTTCCTCCTCCTCCTCCTCCTCGGCTGATTATTGAAACTGTCCTCTGGGTGAGAACGTAAAGCAATAACACACAAAAAGCTAATTGGGTTAAGCAACAAGCGCATCGGCCCTCCGTACATGAGAAAGGGCAGAATCTAATAGTCAGGTGGCGAAATGTGAGCAGAATTAGAGCATTAGTTTCCATCAGTGTCGCCCAGCAGCTAGGTGGGGCTGCAGCACGGCAAATCTAATTGGGAAAAAAAGACATTAACTCCAGGATTGTTTGCAGCTTTATCTTCTTTTTTCCTCCTCCTCGGATACGAAACTTCATTCGAGACGAGATGATGATGATGATGATGTGACAGAAATCAAAGGTTTAAGCAGCGAGCAGCAAAAACAACAGAAAGAAAAACGTCTTGTTTCCAATCAACTCCCAGATATCAACGCTGCTGTTGGATCTCTAGAAAAAAAAGAGACATTCAGCAGAAGATTGTGGGGAGGAAAAAAAAAGGATGACACCAATCTCTCCTGCCCACCATAATTGGCAGTAATACCGAGGTTGGCAACCAGGCCCCAGTTGCTAGGCAACCGTCTCCAAAGCTTTCAATTTACAAACCGTCCGGCGAATAGATTCTTACATTACGGGATGTTTAGGTGAAAGGCGGCCAAAACGGCTGTTAACTCCCATTTCATTTCTCATTTAGACGCTTTTATTTATCTCCGAGCGGAAAAAGATGGAGGCCGACAGGAGGAAGACGTTTCTGATTTAACGTGACGATGTTTTCCTCCTGAGCTGCAAATAAACACACAGACCAGCAGATGTTGGGCTTCAGGAAGGGGTGTAGAGCTGGAGGAGTCTGGAAAACACTGCAGAGATGTGACTTTTCAGGAGTTTAATCTGTTTTTACAAAAGCATCGCAGACAAAAAAACACGTTATGACGACTTTTAATGAAATTTAAACCCACAAACTACAGAAGCTATAAAACATTTTCACCCCTTTGAAAGTTTTTCCCTTTTATTGCTTTTCAAAATAAAATAATATTTTTTAATGACAAAAATTTACAAAAAAAGACTCTTCCATGTCAAAATGAAAACAGATTTCTAGAAATTAATGTCAGTTAATCAAAAATATAAAATTTAAAATAAGTGACTGAATAAATATTCACTTTTATTGGTGCAAGAACAACAACAGTTAGTGAACGAAAGAAAATCTAGTGAGGGAGGCCACCAAGACAATGATGACTCCTCTGATAGTTACAAGAAAGAGACTAGTGAGGGAGGCCACCAAGACAACGATGACTCCTCTGATAGTTACAAGAAAGAGACTAGTGAGGGAGGCCACCAAGACAACGATGACTCCTCTGAAGGAGTTACATGAAAGAGACTAACTGTAATCTTTAGTTTTTAGGTGTCTTCTATGTGTCTCTTAGGTGGTTTCATGTCAGCATATCAAACAGCTGCTCTTCTTCAGTTCAGATTTAGATTGAAGGTCCTCAGCTGGTCTCAGCGCCCCCTGGTGGTCCTTCCTGGTGGTCCTTCCTGGTGGTCCTCATATCTCTGGTTTCTGCATCTTCTCTGCACAGCGACATGTCATTGTGTTTGGACGCCGAGTTCTTCAAAGCTGTCGGTTGATGGACGGCTGTTCTTCCTGTTGAACTCTGGGTAATTTTCTCATCTCCGGCTGCAGCTGTTCCATAATGACACGTGAACTTCGATCTTCTGGTCGTCTTGAGTCGTGACCTGACAGCAGGCCGAGTCTCTCCTCCTCAGTTGTTCTGTCTGGAGGTGTTCAGTCTGAGCCACTGATTAAAATGCTTCCTGCTGCAGATTACAGAACGTTTGACTCAGAGCCCCGGCTGCCTGCTCAGGTGTTTCTGAGGTGAGAGGCTGTCGCCGTGGTTTCCTCCTCAGGTGTTTCTGAGGTGAGAGGCTGTCGCTGTGGTTTCCTCCTCAGGTGTTTCTGAGGTGAGAGGCTGTCGCTGTGGTTTCCAGCTCGCTGTTTAACCTCCTCCGGTTGTCGAAGTGTTGCCTCGCTGCCGGCGGTGCGAGACAGCTCTGAACCGGAGAGTTTCTCTCAAAGTGAAATCAAAAAGCTTCACGTCGTCTCCCAGAGCTGCAGAGCAAAACCTGAATGCAGGTTGTGGACCGGACCGACTGTTTCTGTTCTGTTGGCGAAAAACAGCTGAACTGTGTGTTTAGAAGTGTCATTCTGCTGCATGTCTGAAGAACCAAACTGTCGACTGTAAACCAACATAAACTGATGGGTTCCTTTAAAGTGTTTTTTTTCTCATACATTCATGAAAATGTTTTCCATCCATCAGCAAATTTATAGTGAAACTAAAATGTTGTTTGAGTTCAACAGCACCTTAAAAAAGAACAAAACAGTTTGAATTCATACAACTTTAATAAAATGATGTTTAACCAACAAACTGCACTGAATCAGGTTAATTAGATTTTAATCAAACATATAATTGTCAGTCTGAACTTCTGAAATGTTGTGATTCTGAACTCAAGTTTTGTGATTAATTATATTTCTTATTATGAATGTGCCTTTACAAGTTAAATCTAAAGAAAGTGAAGACAATAAGAACAAAACACCAATTTGAGCTCCTTGATTTGGATGATTTCTGCTGGCACTGACCTATGAAATGGTTAGAGTTAGGCTACATTTAGTAGGGTTAGTAGAGTTAGGATTAGTAGGGTTAGTAGGGTTGGGGTTAGTAGAGTTAAGGTTAGTAGAGTTAGAGGATTAGTAGGGTTAGAGGGTTAGAGGGTTAGTAGGGTTAGTAGAGTTAAGGTTAGTAGGGTTAGTAGGGTTAGAGGGTTAGTAGGGTAGTAGGGAAATATCAGAAATTAAATACTAAAACTCTGTTCTAATTTCTGGCTACATAAAACCTGTTGGTGCAGTTGTTAAACTTTCAGAATTGCTTTTGGTTTGGTTGCATGACACCACAGAATGACTTTTCTAAACAACTAAACTACATTATTCGAACCCTGGTCAGATTTAGGCATTGAAATATCTGAGTTAGGGTTAAAATACGACTCTTTCTCCATCAGAATACGACGTCTGTTTTCTTTTTATCAACACAATTATTCTAAAATGCAGCAGACAGATGAAAACGATGCTTCACTCTGAGGAGTACAGCAGATTTTAAGGTACTTCAGTATTTCCATTTTCTCTTCCTGCTACTTCATAGAAGGGAAATGTTGTGTTCTCATGGAGGTTTGTGCTTGTTCTTAATCAACATCATCATCATGTTTTTTTTCAGTTTGAGAGTGTCGCTATTTTATTTTATATTCAGATTTTGTGATGTTTTCCCTCCAAATTCTGACATTTTTGTCAAATATTCGCTGCTCGGCCACGAATCTGCTGAAATTTGTTTGTCTGCACTCAGAATTACTTTTTCTTTATGTAACAACAGCAAAACAGTGTTCCAGAAATTCAGCTTTTGGTTGTTTTATTTGACACTGAGTCTTTTCATGTCTCCATCTGGCCGCCACTAGAAAATATTATTAACGGTCTTCTGGAAATATGACTGGATCTGCTGGATCATAAATATACAAACAGAAATGTAAATATTTGGTTAATTTGTCCATTTCCTCCTCAATTCAGTTCTTCTGGTTTAAATCTTCTGGTTTAACTTTGACTCTTCTGGACACTAAACCTACTGTCAAGCATGGAGGTGGCAGTATCATTATACTATCAATTTAACTGACTCAAGCCTGAAGACTCAGACTTGGTTCTTCATGTTCTTGATGGGTCTAATTCCAGACTTTAGAAGACTGGTCTAGAACCTTCATTCTAGCCTTATGGAACCATTACCATGTCTGATGTGTGTTTGGACTCATTGGAGGAGTCAGCAGCTGTAGTCAATCATGAGAAGTTAAAAGGCCATGAAGAAGACTGGATTAAACAGGGAGGGAGGCCACCAAGACGCCTATGACTCCACTCCTATGACTTTTGCCAGATTTTTTGGGGGTAAATTCTTGTCAAAAACTAAACCGACCTCGATCCAACTTCCAACGTGAGTAAATAGTTTTCTGCTGAATTCAACCCTAATCTGATCTACGAGGAGAATAAACTCGGAATATGGAAAGTACAACTTTACAGATTTCTACTTTGTTTGCGAGTTTTACTGCAGATGTGGAGGACTTCAGCTCCATGGTGCAGAGACGCCTTGAATAGAGCGGCTCTGACCAGATAAACTCTGCATTTGTGAAGTCGGAGTTGCCGGGGAGATAAAGAGCCTCTGACCTTTCGTCGGGAAACACTCGCTCGCTGTTTGTCTCCGTATTTGTGGATGTTGTTTTCTCCCTCCATCCGAGGCCTCTGCTCTCTGCTCGGCTCAGAAAGAGGAAAATAATTACCACGGTCGAGGCTGGGGTCACTCTGCAGCTAAACGCCGTCGAGCGGCTAAAGCTAATGTTTGCTGAGGCGGAAGGTCGCGGCGTTGGCCTCATTACTGCAAACATAAAAGAGAGAGAGGACGACGGATTAAAACTACTGGGGAGAAACATTAAACACCAGCCGGGAATCAAAACCAAAAAAAAAGGTTTCTTTTTGCTAACAGTTCATCTTATTGATTAGTTGTTTGCAGATGGTTAAAACAAAGCTTCGCCATAAATTATTCAGAATATCAAAATCCATAACTCCGAGTCCGGCGCTGTGATTAATTAATGAGGACGTGAGGTGAATATTTGCGGCCTGCAGGTAGTGAGGTGCTGCCGTTAATAATTCAGAGATGAAACCGGCAGAGGAGGAAAATAAGAATAATAAAACTCTGGGCGTCTTTATTCCGGAGTCTCTCAGCCGGACCTGAAACATCATATCGCTGCGCATGAAATATTAAAGAGCAGCCAGAGATGAACACGGCGGATCGTATCGGCAGAGCGAAGCTGCCGGAGGAAACGCAGAGATGGACGAGTGTTTGGAGAGAGACGGCGCGTTTGTGATGAGAAAAGCTTCCGATTCCCAGCAGGTGGAACTACAGAGAGCTGAACTCACCGGTTCGACAGAAAGAAACCGCATTCAGAGTCGCACATGAACAGCGATGCAGCTTCACTCAGCGGCGTGTCGTGTTTCTGTCCACTGCAGCTCCACGCTTTGAAATAACCCAAATAATAGAATATCTGTCTGCTGCCTGCAGTCCACAAACTCACCAGCAAAAAGAAGGAAAGAAAAGGGGGAGTTTGATTTGTTTTCTGTAACATTTACAGAAGAAAAGTCGAATCTGAGCTGCTGTTTTGTTTCAGTCTTGGTTGAAAAAGAGCACATTTAGCTTGAAATTTTAAATATATATATTTAAAATATAGAATATAGCATCATGATGTGAAGCATGGTGGTGGCAGCATCATGATGTGAAGCATGGTGGTGGCAGCATCATGATGTGAAGCACGGTGGTGGCAGCATCATGATGTGAAGCATGGTGGTGGCAGCATCATGAAGAGAAGCACGGTGGTGGCAGCATCATGATGTGAAGCATGGTGGTGGCAGCATCATGATGTGAAGCATGGTGGTGGCAGCATCATGATGTGAAGCATGGTGGTGGCAGCATCATGATGTGAAGCATGGTGGTGGCAGTATCATGATGTGAAGCATGGTGGTGGCAGCATCATGATGTGAAGCACGGTGGTGGCAGCATCATGATGGGAAGCACGGTGGTGGCAGCATCATGATGTGAAGCATGGTGGTGGCAGCATCATGATGTGAAGCACTGTGGTGGCAGCATCATGATGTGAAGCATGGTGGTGGCAGCATCATGAAGAGAAGCATGGTGGTGGCAGCATCATGATGTGAAGCACAGTGGTGGCAGCATCATGATGTGAAGCACGGGGGTGGCAGCATCATGATGTGAAGCACGGTGGTGGCAGCATCATGATGTGAAGCATGGAGGTGGCAGCATCATGATGTGAAGCACGGTGGTGGCAGCATCATGATGTGAAGCACGGTGGTGGCAGCATCATGATGTGAAGCACGGTGGTGGCAGCATCATGATGTGAAGCACGGTGGTGGCAGCATCATGATGTGAAGCACGGTGGTGGCAGCATCATGATGTGAAGCACGGTGGTGGCAGCATCATGATGTGAAGCACGGTGGTGGCAGCATCATGACGTGAAGCACGGTGGTGGCAGCATCATGATGTAAAGCACGGTGGTGGCAGCATCATGATGTGAAGCACAGTGGTGGCAGCATCATGAAGAGAAGCACGGTGGTGGCAGCATCATGATGTGAAGCATGGTGGTGGCAGCATCATGATGTGAAGCATGGTGGTGGCAGCATCATGATGTGAAGCATGGTGGTGGCAGCATCATGATGTGAAGCATGGTGGTGGCAGTATCATGATGTGAAGCATGGTGGTGGCAGCATCATGATGTGAAGCACGGTGGTGGCAGCATCATGATGGGAAGCACGGTGGTGGCAGCATCATGATGTGAAGCATGGTGGTGGCAGCATCATGATGTGAAGCACTGTGGTGGCAGCATCATGATGTGAAGCATGGTGGTGGCAGCATCATGAAGAGAAGCATGGTGGTGGCAGCATCATGATGTGAAGCACAGTGGTGGCAGCATCATGATGTGAAGCACGGGGGTGGCAGCATCATGATGTGAAGCACGGTGGTGGCAGCATCATGATGTGAAGCACGGTGGTGGCAGCATCATGATGTGAAGCACGGTGGTGGCAGCATCATGATGTGAAGCACGGTGGTGGCAGCATCATGATGTGAAGCACAGTGGTGGCAGCATCATGATGGGAAGCACGGTGGTGGCAGCATCATGATGTGAAGCACGGTGGTGGCAGCATCATGATGTGAAGCACAGTGGTGGCAGCATCATGATGTGAAGCACGGTGGTGGCAGCATCATGATGTGAAGCACAGTGGTGGCAGCATCATGATGTGAAGCACGGTGGTGGCAGCATCATGATGTGAAGCACGGTGGTGGCAGCATCGTGATGTGAAGCACGGTGGTGGCAGCATCATGATGTGAAGCACGGTGGTGGCAGCATCATGATGTGAAGCACAGTGGTGGCAGCATCATGATGTGAAGCATGGTGGTGGCAGCATCATGGTGGTTGTTTATTCTGGAGATGTTGAACCTTTAAAATGGCTTCACAGGTGTTTTTTGAGGGTGAAAATACAAAATCTCCAGGTCTAAAAACGTACAAAATTAATACAAAAAAATATTTCGTAGAACTTAATTTTTGAAGACTTTCACGAAAACGAGCAACATCTGAGACAAAGCAGCGACATATTTACTAAATTCTTCCTCTCTTTCGTCTGGTTTCTGCCCCTCCTGTGAAACTTTTGCAGAGTCCCATTAAACACTTGTGTGTCCCGGTAAACTCCTGGCTTTCTGGGTCACGGCTCCCCACCAGCGGCGGATCTGAAGGCCCACGCTCCGACTCTGAGGGCGTCGGCGGGTCGGTCACTTCTTCTAATTGGCCTCCTGCTAAACCGCTGTTGTTCAGACGCTGACGCACAAAAATAAAAAACAACACACAGCGGACCGTAAACAAGCGCTAAAGAAGAGACAACGACGCCAGCACTTCCACTTCCACGGGATGGATGGAGCGGAGATGGCGGCCGGATAATGAGACGGCTAAAAGCTTGATCTCGAGAATAATTTGCTTCTTTTGCCGCGTGGCCTCGAGTGGGGAAAGCGTTAATCAAAGGTTAGAGCGAAATAAACTTTGTTCAAAGATCCCTTTTCCTCAAACATGGGAGACTTGGAGGGGCGAGGACGGCAGACGGGGAAAAAATCCAATTATTTTCCTCTTTTATCACTTCACTCGTTACAAATAAGACGCGCTCTCTGAGAGGCAACACAGTTTAGTTTTATAATTGCTGTTTTACCACCTGCCAGTTCAGCTAACAGTCACTCCGTCTCTCCGTCCTCTCTGAGATAATCAGCCCCGCCGCAATTAGAGCCGTTTATTAACCCCGAAACAAACGAAAATAATATTTAATATCTTTTATTGAATGTCCGTCCTGCCCTTGAGGATCATTAGCTGGTTAGAAGTGTTGCGACCGGATCGTCATCAGGAGACTAAAACCGGCTGGAAGCATCTTAAAACATCTGTTGCAGCTTTTTTTAACAAAGTTGTTTCTGATTTCAGCATCTTAACCGCTTTGCTTTGTTATAAAGTCACTTTTTTTTTAAATCAAACTGCTTCTGTTTTTCTGAAAAAGTTGCAGATGGACCAGAAAGAGATGGAACCAAATGAAAAAAGACACAAAATGAACACAGAGGCTAATTTGATGTAAACAGAGTTTAAAAAATGACATTTTAGACACACAAAGAGACATAAAACAAGGAACAAAAGACATAAAATCACCAAAAAGAGATTAAAACCGAACACAAAAATAATGCAAATGGACACAAAATGACTCAAAACAAACACCAAGAGACACAAAACGGCAAAAAAGACACTTATACAGAGCAAAAAGTTACGCAGATTGACCGAAAAAAGACACAAAATGACTGTTTTGTGTTTCTGTAAACACAAAGATATACAAACCATCAAAATTGACCAAAAGACACAAAATAAACACAAAAATTGATGCAAACGGAGACAAAACAGCAGCAAAGAGACACAAAATGACTCAAAGCAAACATCGAGACACAAAATTAAAAGAAAATGACCCACAAACACCAAAAACCAGACAGAAAATCAAACAAAAGTGAAAGTAATCAGACTGAGTCTCTCATTGTGGATGTAAATGTGCAGGCTGGACACACCTGAGAACACCTGAGTGACAGAAAGCAGCTCATCTGTTTATTTAAACTTCACTTCCTGTCGTCTGTCTAAAGCCGAGCTGACAGAACATCCCGACACGTTTCCCTCCGGAGAGAAAAATCGATCACATGACGGACGGAAAAAACTGAAATAATGTTTGGTGTGTTTGAGCAGAGAAAGGCGACTGGATGTTCCCTTAAAAACAAATTATCAGAAACAAACACAAACCAATAACCTGTTTTCACGCCTCCTCCTCCTGCTAAATGTAAAAACCGCCGTCGACGCCCTGCAGCCATCAGCAAAATATGAAAAGAGAGAAGAACAACATCAACGGAACGTAGGGGGATGAGATCTCAGCGCCGGGCCGGGAATGAGAAACGACATAATAAAGTGATTCTATTAAAAAGCCATCTGACCGTTAATAAAAGTAATGATTTGATGAGAACGTCCAGAGGCGGAGGAGGAGAAATGAGAAAAGCGTGAGGAGGAGGGCGACAACATAAAAAAACAATCGCTGCTTCTCCCGTCTCGGACTTAATGAGATCTGCCGGCCGGGCTCAGGTATTATTTGTTGTCGGGGGCGACGGCGGGATTGGATAAAACACACGTCGACTTTCTCATCTGCTGCAGGATATCAGAGCGGCTGCTGTCAGAGCGACAGACCAGATTTCACATTTCAGAGGCGACGTCTGCGAGCAGCTGCTTCAAAAACACGAGATGAAGCTCAGAGTCAAATAGAAAAGGCTGGTGTCCCCGTTAAACAACGTTTGGTTTAGATTTAAAACTGGAATGAAGAAAAATAAGCAAGAAAAGACTAGCGAGGGAGGCCACCAAGACAACCATGACCCCTCTGAAGGAGTTCCAAGAAAGAGACAAATGAGGGAGGCCACCAAGATCTCAATGACTCGTCTGAAGAAGTTACTAGAACAAGACTAGTGAGGGAGGCCACCAAGACACCTATAACTCCTCTGAAGGAGTTACAAGAAACAAACAAGGGAGGCAACCAAGACACCTATGACTCCTCTGAAGGAGTTAGAAGAAAGAGGCAACTTTGAAGGCCACCAAGACAGCTATGACTCCTCTGAAGGAGCTACTAGAAAGAGACTAATGAAAGAGGCCACCAAGACACCTATGACTCCTCCTTTAGAGACCAGACTAAAATGATCTTTAGAGTTTCAGGTAAAGGAGATAAAAACTTCAGTCTCACACATGGATCCACATCGACTGTTTCTGGTTTTCCTGTCAATCACAGAGAGAGTTTTCTTCCTGAAGCAGCTCCAGAATCACCTTTAGGCTGAAAAATGAACCGACTCATTCTGGAACCGTGTGAGGCTGAAAAAGAACCAACCCTGGAGCCTTTCCTGCGTCTTTATGTTGGTCTCTAGCTGTAAACAGACGTTCCTCTGCTTTAATCACCTTCGTCTTTTCTCTGCCATCTGCTCGTCTTCGTCCTCCGTCGTCTCCAGACAGACGGAGACCAACTTTTAAAAACATCAGCCATGTCGGTGTGAAGCTTCTTTGGTCTTTGTGGAATCGTCTAAATGGGAGAAACACTTCACCTTCAGCTGCTCGCCACCAAAATCAAAATAACAAGGCCTTGGGTTTGTTGTGTTTGTTGTCGTGGTGACGCGCTGCATTCATGTGTCGGCTGGAAAATAAAACTCTCTTCAAAATGTCTTTCTGTGTTCGTGTTTTTTTTTTTTTTCAAATAAAGCTTTTTCATCCCCACGTAAACTAAGATCATTTGTTAAACTGAATTTCACATGAAATTAAACAAAGCCGAGTTTAAAAAAAACTGCAACATGCTCAGAACGTGTGAAGCCTCAGACTCACCTTTAATTGGTGTTTGTTTTTTTTTTTAGAGCTGTGAAACAGGACGACGGATTCAGGAACTTTAGGATTATTTGTGCTTTTTCTCTGAACTCTAAAGTCTCAGACGGACGTAAAACTCTTTAGGTTGAACCGTCAGGACTAACGGTGCGTTAGAAATTAGCTTGTTTTTAGTATTTTTATATTAAAAGTTGTCACATTTTTGTCATTTAGAGATGGAACCCAAGACACCAGTGACTCCTCTGAAGGAGTCACAGCACAGAGACCAGTGAGGGAGGCCACCAAGACACCAATGACTCCTCTGAAGGAGTCACAGCACAGAGACCAGTGAAGGAGGCCACCAAGACACCAATGACTGTGCTGATTTTTGCATCACTTGTCTGTTATTCTGCATCTCTCTGGTCATTTTGTGTCTCTTTATGGTGATTTTGGTTTTTTTTTCTGTCCTTTTTGGCATCTTTTTGTGGTAATTTCGCATATTTTTTGTTGTTTTGGATTCTTTCTGATTGTTTCTTGTCTCTTTTTTTTGTAATTTTAAAACCACTTTGTTGTCATTTTACATTTCTATGTGCTCATTTTGCATCACTTTGAGGCAGTTTTGCACATTTATGGTGATTTTTCCTCACTTTTTGTGTTATTTTTAGATCTGTGTGTGTCTGTTTTGCATTACTTTGTGATATTTGTCGCCATTTCTGGTCATTTTTCATCTTTTTATGGTAATGTTGTGTCTCTTTGTGCTGGTTTTCCATCTGTTTGTCATCATGTGTTCATTCTCGGCTCTGGTTCTGCTGTTAAATCATCTGATTGTTCTGGTTGATCTTCACCAGAGAACCAGAGGATCTCGGCTCTGCAGCCAATTAAAACGTCCAGACCACACGCAGCTGTTTTCTTTTTCTTCATTTCTTCTTTTACAAAAGAAACAATCAATATTCACATTCTCGTCCGTGTTTCCGTCTCGGTTTCTTCTGCGTTCGATCCTCCTTTCTCCCGTCTTTGTAGTTTGACAGCATTTATACAAACTCCTGCTCAAACACCAAAAGTTTTCTCTTATTCTGCTCAGAAGAATCACTGGAATGAGCAGAACGGGGCGAAGCAGCAGAAATGTTGATGACGGTGCAGCTTTAATGCATTTTAAAAACAAAGGCAGCGTGACAGTCTGTCATCCTGCTGTCAGCTCCACCTTTAAAAAGGAAGAAATAATAAACAGCAAACGTGAAAACAAATTGATTTGTGAGAGCAGCAGAATGTAGCGGAAGCAGAGGGACGTGTTTGAGACAAACCGGGTTTCTGTGAACGCAGCACAAACCTCCTCCTGGTGTTTCTGCGTCTCCTGAATGGCAGCATCATTACCGCCGGCGTGTCAGAATCACAGCAAACAAAGAAAAGCTTCTGCAGGAAGACCTTGAACAAACCCATCGTCCCCTCGGTTCACATCACAGCTTTGAAAGTGTCGGAAAAACAAACTGTCAGAGAGACGCTTTTATGACGAGAGGCAAGGACAAACGTCTGTCCCGGTAATTTCTGAAGAAACGTTTATGCAAGTTTAACTTTATCGTCGGAAAAACCAGAGAATTAAAGAGTCCTAAAGTTCTCCGAGTCCAGAAATCTGCGGCTGCACCTCAGGTTGGGTTCATGTTTGGGGCCGAAACTACATTTTTGGCAAAATTTTAAGAATTTCATGTTTTCAGATGTTCTTTTTCTTTCCATATCTCCAACATGTCCAGAAATAAAACTCCCACAGGGTAAACATTTGATGAGGACTCAAACAGAAGAGTTTCTGTGGATTTAACCCTCGTGTCGTCCTACGGGTCAAATTGACCCGTTTTAAAGTTTGAAAATGTGGGAAAAAAATATATTTTCACAGTGAAACCTCTGATGTTCACATTTTCAACATTTTTGGGAAATCTTTGAACATTTTTTGGTGGAAAAAAAGAAATGTTAAAAATGTTTCTTAAGAACATTCACATAAAAATCAACCAAAATCCAGCAAATTTTTGCTGGATTTTGGTTGATTTTTATGTGAATGTTCTTAAAGAAATATTAGAACTTTTACTGATATATATGGAATAACTTTTAAAAAAAATTTTAAGTTTTTTTTTTTTTTTTTTAAAGATTTTTACTCATTTTTTGAAAATATTTACAAGAATTTTCTTGCCAAATTTGGGGGATTTTTTTTAAATAAAACTTTTAAGGGAAACTTTTAAGGAATTATTGGAATTTTCTTCCTGAAGGTTTTGCAAATTTTCAGAAATTTGGGGAAATTTTTTGCTGAATTTTTGGATTTTTTAAAGAAAAGAAAACAATATTTTTTGGTGCCTGTAAATGAGGACAACAGGAGGATTAAACGATCAAAAGGCTCCAGCAGAGGACACATTTTTAATCATTGGTTCTTGAAAATGTATAAAAAGTGAAAAGACGCTCAGCAGAGGAAGGAAGTAAGATGTAGGGGAGAGGGAAGGAAGGATAAGAGGAAAATAAAAAAATAATAAATGAGGAGAAAATGTTTAATAAAAGTCTGGGTTCAAAGCAGATTCCATAAATATGTGATAAGATAAGAAAATCCTTTATTAATCCTTCAGTTCAGCAGCAGAGAGCACAAAGAACCAGAAGTAAATCAGAAATAAATCAGGAATAAATCAGAAATAAACCAAAAATAAACCAGAAATAAACCAGAAATAAATCAGAAATAAACCAGAAAAAAAACCCAGAAATAAATCAGAAATAAACCAAAAATAAACCAGAAAATAAATCAGAAAGAAACCAGAAAAAAAAATCAGAAAAAAACAGAAAGAAACTAGAAAGAAACCTGAAAAAAATCAGAAAGAAAACAAAAATGAATCAGAAATAAACCAGAAATAAATCAGAAATAAACCAGAAATAAATCAGAAATAAACCAAAAATAAACCAGAAATAAACCAGAAATAAATCAGAAATAAACCAGAAAAAAAACCCAGAAATAAATCAGAAATAAACCAAAAATAAACCAGAAAATAAATCAGAAAGAAACCAGAAAAAAATCAGAAAAAACAGAAAGAAACTAGAAAGAAACCTGAAAAAAATCAGAAAGAAAACAGAAATGAATCAGAAATAAACCAGAAATAAATCAGAAATAAACCAGAAATAAATCAGAAATAAACCAGAAAAAAAATCTGAAAAAAAATCTGAAATAAACCAGAAATAAACCAGAAAATAAATCAGAAATAAACCAGAAATAAACCAGAAAATAAACCAGAAAGTATCCCGAAATAAATCAGAAATAAACCAGAAATAAACCAGAAATAAACCAGAAAATAAATCAGAAATAAACCAGAAATAAACCAGAAAATAAATCAGAAATAAACCAGAAAGAAACCAGAAATCTGCTGCTGGAGGAGAAAATGTGACGTTAAACACTGATGTCTTCTAAATGCACATAAAATGATAAAAATGCAGATTTTAGCATCTTTATGTGTTGATTTAGCAGCTGTTTGTGGATGTTTTGAATGTTTCTGTGGATATTTTGTGTGTTTCTCTTTATGTTGCATCCCTTCATCGTCACTGTGAGGTAATTTTGCACTTGTGTAGTTGTTTTTCATCATTTTGTGGTCGTTTTGCACATAGTTGTGTTGATTTTGCATCACTTTTTGTGTGATTTTTGCGTCTGTCTGGTCGTTTGTCTTGTTTTGCATCACTGTGATATTGGGAGTAATTTCTGATCACTTTGGCATCATTTTACATTTCTGTGTCATCATTTTGCTTCTTTTTATGGTAGTTTTGTGTCTCTTTGTGCTGATTTTCCATCTGTTTGTCATCATTTTGTGTTTCTTTGCAGTCGTTTTGCATCAGTTTATCTTTACGTCTTTTCATCGTCACGTTGAGGTAATTTTGCATGTTTTTAGTTGTTTTTCATCATTTTGTGGTAATTTTGCATCAGTTTTTGTTATTTTGGATTGTTTCTGGTTGTTTATTGTCTCTTTGTGTCATTTTCGCATCACTTAGTTGGCATTTTACATTTCTATGTGCTCATTTTGCATCACTCTGAAGCAGTTTTGCACATATTTGTGGTTGTTTGGCACCATTTCTCTTCCTTTTCTACCTATTTTGTGGATGTTT